>NC_142687.1:71185000-71350000 GCF_056320005.1 Nelumbo lutea | reverse complement strand
AATCCCCCCACACTTAAACTTTGCCCGTCCTCGGGCAAGGCAAAAACTCAAGTAACACAAGAGAGACTAACTATTGATTTTCAATCTTTCTTTTTCTCTACATGAGGCCTGGTTCATTTCATGCTTTTGTTCAGACTTGGTAACCTTTCCCTTTTCATCTCTTTCTCCCCTTTTTCTTGTCCAAGAGTGATGGCAAATCACCATTCCTCATGGTCCCAAGTTAAATCGATAGTCAAGGAGACAAGCCTTCCTGGGCTGAAACTCCTTGGACTGCACGGGTGCTCATTGCTTTTAACAAACCAATTCAGCCAGATGCAATTACTTTCCTTTGAATCAAAACAAGGTGTGCTTATTGCAATAAGCTTGCTATGTATCACATCTTCACCACTTAGTGTGAATTCCTAGGATCTGAAGGTGAGAATGGGGTTGGGGTTCTAGGGTGAGTGCATTTTATGCTCCATCTCACCCTTGCCTTCTTTTCAAGATGTGAGTGCATTTTATGCTCCATCTCACACTTGCTTTCATTTCTAAATGTGAGTTCATTTTATGCTCCGTCTCACACTTGTTTTTTTGTTTCTATATGTGAGTGCATTTTATGCTCCATCTCACATTAGTTACTATTTTATTTTCAAACTCCTCTTTTTTTTTTTTTTTTTTTTATCACAAGAATCACAGGGTTTCATCGCCTGATCCATGAATTCATTGATCGTGGTCTCTATATGCCTAACATAGCAAGTTCTAGAATAATCAACCCATGTTTGACAGATAATTATGTGAAAATCAATCAAACCCTTATGCATCTTGCCTATTGATCGATTAAAATCATGAGATACCATATGCAGCCAAGAAAGATTCAATTAGTCATGCTTGCATCCTATCTTATCTATTCAGCCTAAGCACATGATTCCTGATAAGTTGAAATCGTTCAAAGATAAGTTTCTAGGGAGCAGAAATTTCAAGAAGGTAAGGTATCCCAAATTTCCATCAGATTTTCCTAATCCCCCCACACTTAAGTTATACATTGTCCCCAATGTATGTGATTATGCATAAAGTAGAAGGATTTGGGGGTACTTCCCTGTTTGTCTTGTTGGGTTCTTGCTAAACAAAAAAATCAAAACCAAACAAAATAACAAAATTAACTAAACACAATGGGTTGCCTCCCACAAGCGCAATTGTTTAACGTCGTTATGCTCGACGTCCTCTTTTTTTTTTTTCCTTAATCCAATAAATACCGTGGAATGTCCAACGAGATGTCTACTGTAGAGGGGACATTTGCATCCTCATGGAACATCTTCAATCGATGTCCATTCACCTTGAAGATCTTACCTGTGTCGAGACTTTTGATCTTTACTGCACCATAGGGAAAAACATTAGTCACAGTAAACGGTCCCATCCACCTGGAACGCAGCTTACCTGGCATGAGTTGAAGTCGAGAATTATATAATAAGACTTTTTGTCCAATTTTAAGTTGTTTTCTTAAGAGTGCATTGTCATGGAACGATTTGGTCTTTTCTTTGTAGATTCTTGAATTCTCGTATGCCTCTAACCTCAACTCTTCCAGCTCTTGCAACTGGAGCTTCCTTTCCTTCCTTGCTTCTTCCATATTCATGTTGCATTGCTTGATTGCCCAATAGGCCCTATGTTCAATTTCCACCGGCAAGTGGCAAGATTTGCCAAAAATTAACCTGTAAGGGGACATACCTATTGGGGTCTTGTAAGCTGTCCGATATGCCCAGAGAGCATCATCTAGACATAGGTTCCAATCCTTCCTTCCTGGATTCACGGTCTTTTCCAAGATGGACTTTACCTCTCTATTGGAAATTTCAGCTTGCCCGTTAGTCTGGGGATGATAAGCAGTGGCAATTCGGTGATGCACCCCATATCTTCTCAACAAGGCTTCAACTGTTCTATTGCAAAAATGGGTCCCTTGATCGCTTATGATGGCTCGAGGAATGCCAAACCTACTGAAAATGTTAGACTTTATAAACCCTACAACACATTTAGAAACATCAGTTTTGGTGGCCTTGGCTTCCACCCATTTTGAGACATAATCGACTGCAAAAAGTATGTAAGAAAAACCACAAGATGGGGGAAAGGGTCCCATGAAATCAATGCCCCAAACATCAAATATTTCACATATAAGAATGGGGGTTTGGGGCATCTCATTCCTGCGAGATAGTGTACCTGTTTGTTGACATCTTTCACAGTTTTTACAAAACAAGTAGGCATCTCTAAATAGGGTGGCCCAATATAGCCCACTATCCAAGACCTTTCGAGCAGTCCTCTTTGGCCCAAAATGGCCCCCACAAGCATAATTATGACAAAACTTTAGAATTGACATCTGCTCCTCAGGGACACATCTCCTAATCATTTGGTCAAAACAAAATTTCCATAGATAGGGTTCGTCCCATACATAATATTTTGCCTCATACTTGACTTTATTCTTTATGGATCTGCTAAGGTTATTAGGCAAAATTCCCGTGACCAAGTAATTCACAATGTCAGCATACCATGGAGTCATACCTCTCATGTGAAACAACTGCTCATCAGGAAACAACTCACAAATGGGAGAGGAGTCCTCGTCTTTCACCAACCTACTTAGGTGATCAGCCACCGAATTTTCAGCTCCCCTTCGATCCTTGATTTCTAGATCGAACTCTTGGAGCAAGAGTATCCACCTTATCAGCCTCGGTTTCGACTCCTTCTTTGCTAGTAGGTATCTCAAAGCTGCATGGTCAGAAAAAACAATCACTTTAGAGCCAAGCAAATATGACCTAAATTTGTCTAAAGCAAACACAATAGCTAATAACTCTTTTTCAGTGGTTGTGTAATTGCTCTGTGCAGCATTCAACGTTTTGGAAGCGTAGTGAATGACATGGCTCTTCCCATTTATTCGCTGTCCTAGAACAGCCCCTACTGCATAATTACTTGCATCTGTCATGATCTCAAAGGGCAAGTTCCAATCGGGTGGTTGAATGATGGGTGCAATGGTTAATAAATTTTTAAGCTTGTTAAAAGCTTCCTTGCACTCATCATCAAAATCGAAAGGCGCATCTTTTTGCAGCAACCTGGACAATGGCAGAGCAATTTTTGAAAAATCTTTGATGAACCTGCGATAAAAGCCTGCATGTCCAAGAAAAGAACGAACCTCCCTAACATTTGTAGGGTAAGGTAAACTCACAATCAAATCAAATTTTGCCTTGTCGACTTCTATTCCTCTGGCTGAAACTACATGTCCCAACACAATACCCTCCTTCACCATAAAATGACATTTTTCATAGTTTAAGACAAGATTTGTTTCCACACACCTATTCAGAATTTTACTTAAACTATTCAAACAATCATCAAACAAATCACCATAAACAGTAAAATCATCCATGAACACTTCAATGCATTTCTCAATAAAATCAGAAAATATGCTCATCATGCATCTTTGAAAAGTGCCCAGAGCGTTACACAAACCAAAGGGCATTCGTCTGTAGGCGAAGGTGCCAAATGGACAAGTGAATGTCATTTTCTCTTGGTCCTCCTGCGCAATAACAATCTGATAATACCCAGAGAATCCATCGAGAAAACAAAAGAAAGCCTTACCTGCCAGTCTCTCTAGCATCTGATCAATGAAGGGTAGGGGAAAATGGTCCTTTCGAGTGGCCAAGTTGAGTTTTCGAAAATCTATTACCATTCGCCAGCCACCTTGTACCCTCATGGGAATTAGTTCATTATTTTTACTTTTTACTAAAGTCATCCCAGTTTTCTTAGGCACAACATGAATAGGACTTACCCATTTGCTATCTGAAATTGGATAATTATCCCTTCATCTAACAGTTTAAGCACCTCTTTCATTACTACCTCTTTCATCACCGGGTTGAGTTTTCTTTGTGGTTCTCTAACTGGTTTAGCATCATCTTCCAAAAGGATCCTATGCATGCAAATCGAGGGGCTGACCCCTTTTATGTCGGCTAGGGTCCAGCCAATCGCCTCCTTATGGTCCTTTAGGACATTGATGAGCCTCTCCTCTTGCTCCTCAGTCAACCCTTTTGCAATGATCACAGGCAGTGTCTCTTTTTCACCCAAGTAGGCATATTTTAGGTGATCAGGTAGGGCCTTTAGTTCCAGCTCCGGAGCCTGCAAAACAGAGGGCAGCAGCCTTGCGTGAGAAACCTTTGATTGAACATCAGAAATCCTTACCTCCTGTTCAGGTTCCAGAGTATCATAGGATGCATCGATCTCCTCCTCCCTGTCCGATTGTGCCTTATATTCTAGCTCATCAACCATGTCCTCCTCTCCAAAGACTTCCTGCACAATCGAATCGATAGTATCAATAGAGCAGATCGAATGACACTCACTAGGATATTTCATTGCATCAAAAATATTAAATTTTACAATCTCTCCATCAAACTCGACGGAGAGGGTACCCTCGTCCACATCTATTTTGGTCTTGGCCGTTCTCATGAATGGACGACCTAATAGAAGTGGGGCTAAACTCGTGGTTGTGTCTTCTTCCATCTTCAGGATGTAAAAATCAGCTGGAAAGATCAAATCGTTAACCTGCACTAATACATCCTCAACAATTCCTTCTGGGTATGCATTAGAACGATCAGCCAATTGAATAACAACTCTAGTCTCTTTTAAAGGACCTAGTCTCAATGCACAGTAAATCGAGTATGGCATGACATTAATAGATGCACCTAAGTCCAGCATGGCACGCTCGATTCGTTTATTGCCAATCACACAGGGTAGGGTAAACATACCTGGATCAGCACGCTTTTCTGGCAGGGTCCTCTTGATCATGGATGAAACGTTCTCTCCTACTCTTACCTTTTCATCAATTCGCAGCCTCCTCTTGTTAGTGCATAACTCTTTCAAAATTTTTGCATATTTAGGGATTTGTTTTATTGCATCTAGCAAGGGAATGTTGATCTCCACCTTCCTGAAGGTTTCTAACACTTCTTGTTCATATTCCTCTTTCTTTGAAATTGCCAACCTGCTATGAAAAGGTGGTACAACATTAGTAACCTTAGGGAGAGGGGGGTCCGATTTTACCTCAATGGGGCTATCATTTGACCCTTGTCCTTCCTCTTCCTTGGCTGCCTTCGATGGTGTACTTGGTTGGGACTGCAACTCTCTTTCGCTTCTCAACACCACCGCACTTGCATTCTCTTTCGGATTAACTACCGTTTGTGAGGGTAATTTCCCAGAGTTCTGCGCCTCCAACTTGCTGATGGAAGTGGCAAGTTGGCTAATTTGGTTCCCCAAATTCTGAATGCTAGATCTTGTTTCCTGCTGAAATTGCTGAGTATTAGTAGCTAGAGCCTTAACTATTTCATCCAAAGACATACCTGAATTCGGGGGTTGGCTTTGCGCTGTGATGGGTGTTGAAAACTGGGGCTGTCGACTGAGAAATTGGGGCTGATAATTCTGCTGTCTTCCTTGGGTCCCGTAGCTTAAGTTTGGATGATCTCTCCACCCCGGATTGTAATGATTAGAGTAAGGATCATACTTTCGTTGGGGCTGGCCCGGGAATCCTCCCATGGCATTGACTTGCTGCATCGGGCCATCTTGTAATGATGGACACATGTCCGTAGGATGTCCAGGGATCGAACAGATACCACACACCCTGGCAGTTTGTAACTGTCCTGCTGCGAGCTGCTTAACCAAGGCAGTTAAATCAGAAATCTGGTTTTCTAAATTTGCATGGCTTACCTCGTTAACCCTTCGAATGGTACCTTCTGTCCTTGTACCAAATTGCTGAGAATTTTCGGCCATATTGGAGATTAATTCCCTGGCCGCTTCAGGTGTCTTGTTCACTAGAGCTCCTCCACTGGCTGCATCGACCATACTTCTATCCATGGGCTGAAGCCCTTCATAGAAGTATTGGATTAACAATTATTCAGGAATTTGGTGGTGGGGACAACTAGCAACAAGTTGCTTAAACCTTTCCCAATATTCATATAATGTCTCACCACCAAACTGCCGAACTCCACATATTTCTTTTCTTATATTTGCAGCCCGTGATGCAGGAAAATATTTATCTAAAAATATCTTATTCATTTCATCCCATGTGCGTACTGAACCGGGAGGGAGAATATACAACCAATCCTTTGCTTTATCTCTTAAAGTAAATGGAAAGGCTATGAGTTTTACCTGGTCCTCGGTCATACCGTGGGGTTTCATGCTTGAACAGACGACATGAAATTCCTTTAGATGTTTGAGAGGGTCCTCACCTGGAAAACCATGAAACAGAGGTAATAATTGAATCAAACCAGATTTGAGTTCAAAGGCTACCTCAAGAGTGGGGTACGTGATGCATAAAGGTTGTTGGTTCATAATTGGTGCAGCCAACTCCCTTAATGTCCTCTCTCTGTCAGCCATTCTTTCTACTTCTTCGAAGATGGGAAGATCACAATCTGAATTCACCTTCTTTGGTGAACGATCCTTCCTTTGCTTCGCCTCCTTTCTTAAACGACGGGTGGTCCTCTCAATTTCGGGATTGTACTCGAGTTCACCTCGTTGAGAAGCACGAGTCATAAAACAAAAGAGGTTAACAAGAGGAAGGTAATAGCAAAGAAATTAAAGTTGCTCCCCGGCAACGGCGCCAAAATTTTGACGGGTTTGTCGAAGCCTTCAAAATTAGTACTAGTCCCACAATAAAATATTTGCAGTAAAAGTGGTTCTAGGTCGAATCCCACAGGGAGCAAATCAATAATCTCTTAGCCGAATGGGTAAAGTAATTGTGTGGGAAAAATAAATAACTAAAATTAAAAGAATAACAAACTAAACAAACAAGAGAAAATCAGTCTTACCGAATTCTGATTCAACGGTTTGGGTTGAATCGACTGGCATCGATCCTAGGTACAATTCAGCATTCTTGCAATTCAAGCATTTAACCTTAGATTTATTAGGATAGCCATAATAAACCATGTGTTTTCCTAATTCAGTTGACCAAACCCAGCATTCGATCAACACTTATCACTACTCAACTGGGTACGATAGCGTTCCATGTTAAACAATGATAGCATTAAGATTTGTGAAAACAGTTAAACCAAAATAACAATAATTGAAATAGCTGCAATTACTGAATTTTGTTCCATCGATTCTTTTAGGTTGAACCATGTTAAAACATTGGTCAAAGGCTGTCACGAACAATTGACCCAAAAAGATATCAACCTAATTGCTACTTGTACCATTATTCGTGACAATTACGGATCACCGAAATCATGGATAGCAGTAGGAAAATCAACATTAATTCAGTTTGTCAGACTAATTAACATTAACATCCAATAAAAATGTGCACAAGAACCAATGAATACTTGAATTAAAAAGAAAGAAAACAAAGTAACTACAGAACCTCACAATGACACAATCGAACCTCCCCCCTTGAACCAGAAAAAGAAGCTTAGCTACTCATGATCTGCGCAATCTCCATGCTCTTCTTCTCCATAGCCGAACTGCCTTCTTGCTTCTTGGTCTTCTTGATGATCTCTTGGATCTTGGAATGAGTGATTTTTAGAGCTAGTTCGCCCCCCTCTTTATATTGCCAAAGGAGAGGGCTGTTTTCCAACTCTTTCTAAGAGATCATCTTATCCTTAGGGAGTTTTGATCTTATCTTGAACTAATCCTATCCTATCTCTTATCTAATGCTCTAATCTCAATCTTTTTATCTCTCTAGGATTATATTCAAGACTTTAGATCTGATAAAACTCTCTCCTTGGAGATTACATTCGAAATTCGGACTCTTAACTCTTGAATTCGAGTTGGGCTGCTTCAAGGTACTTCTGCGAGTTGGGCTTAAGTTGTGAAATGGGCTTGGCTGCGAACTTGCTCCGACTTGGGGCTCATTTTCGTAATTGATGCGGGCCGAATCTGTCAAAACCCAAAACATAAAAGTTGTGGGCCTTCCTTTCATCTTTCTAATTCTTCTTGAATTATCCAATTCGGTGTCTGGAATTGAGAGTTAGGCCCAGATTACTGACTGTCGCCGAAACTGTGCAAAATCACTCGATTTGTCCTATTTTCTTCCAATTGCCTTCTTTATTGCCCTAAATCGAAATACAAGAGTAATGAGTCCATTTAAGTGCTAAATAAATGTAAAAGAATGAATATTAGGGGATAAAATTAGGGTTCATTTTGGTCTCATCAGACTTACTGTATCACGATTCCTTTTCTTGGGATTTTCGACCGACGTAGTTTCAGTTAAGTTAGTTTCCAGAGAAGGATGTAGAACATAGAGACCGTTCTCTTGTTCCCCGCATGCGATGAATTTATTATTCCGTTTAACAGTAATCACATTACTAAAATAAACAGTATATCCATCAGCACATAGTTTTCAAACAGAAATTAAATTTCTTCTCAAGTTCTGTACATAAAGACAATCTTTAAGTACAAGTATTCATTCTTTAAAAACTAATTCTACGGTTTCTATTGCCGTTGCTGCAACACTTGCAGTTGTTCCCAAGAATAATGTCACTTCACCTTCACTCAACCTTCTGCTAACTTTGAACCCCTGCAGTGAGTTACACGCATGAGTTGAAGCCCCGGATTCAACACACCAGGACACAGAAGTAACTAACATGTTAGTTTCAATGACACAAGTTTCGATGTTACCTTTCTTAGATTCCAGGTAAGCAGGACAATTCCTCCTTCAGTGGCCGGTCTGCTTGCAGAAGTGACAGACATCAGATGCCTTGTTCTTCTTCTGCTTCTTAGGATTGGTAGCCTTCTTCTGAGGCTTCTTTGCCTTTCTCTTTTTCTTGCCCGATTTGTTAGCTTCAGCAAGCATAACCACAGGCTCATCCTTCTTGAGTAGATCCTCGGCTCTTTGCAACATATTGCTGAGTTCCTGGATGCTGACATTCAGCTTATTCATATTGTAGTTCATTATGAACGCATTGAAGGAAGAGGGCAAAGAATTGAGGATGGCATCCACTTGCGTGCCAAGATCTAGCCCGGATCCAAGAGCTTCAAGTTCGTTAATGTAACCCATCATCCGAAGACAATGGTCATGAACTTTCTGCCCTTTGGTCATCTGCACGGTCATGAACAATTTCAGGACCTTCTGTCGAGTAGAACGGTTCTGCTCTTCATACATTGTTCTTAGACTGTCCAATATGTCCTTGGCTAGTTCGATCTGATCGAACTGCCTCTGTATTGAGTTGTCTAAAGAGGCAACGACAAAGCAGCGGGCTAGGGAGTTCTTATCCTCCCACTCTTGGTAGTCCCTCCTACGGGCCTCAGAAGCCCTATCACCCGGACGTTCCGGTGCAGGATTTTTCGCTACCTTGTCTAACTTTTCGGAAGTTAGGACCAGCATAAGATTTCTGTACCAGTCGGCATAGTTTGGGCCCTTTAGCTTGTTATCGTCTAGAAGCTTTGCAAATTGACCGTTTGCCATTTTCCGATAAAATAGCAAAATCAATAGTCCACAATCTTAGTTTGATTCATGTTACCTACATAGATATGGCTTTTAATCTATGTTCCATTCCCATTTGTTCATTTCTGAGATTTCCCTCCTTTCTCAGTGACGGAGACGACGAAATGTCTCTGGAAATGTGGGAAATCACATGGGGTGCGTGAAGCCAACTGTTTCAGCTGCATAACCTCACCACCTTTCTGTGACGGATCATATCCACTCATCAAATGAGTTTCCCTTTGACCTCTGTCAGACAAAGTTCAGAGCCGTTTTTCAGGTAAACCTTTCTGTCCAGTGAGTGCTTACCCATCATATTCAGGTTACGCCAAGGTACCGTGAAAGAGTTCTGATGAGACCAAAATGAACCCTAATTTTCTCCCCTAATATTCATTATTTTACATTTATTTAGCACTTAAATGGACTCATTACTCTTGTATTTCGATTTAGGGCAATAAAGAAGGCAATTGGAAGAAAACAGGACAAATCGGGTGATTTTGCACAGTTTCGGCGACAGTCAGTAATCTGGGCCTACCTCTCAATTCCGGACACCGAATTGGACAATTCAAGAAGCATTAGAAAGATGAAAGGAAGGCCCACAACCTTTATGTTTTGGGTTTTGACAGATTCGGCCCGCATCGAGTACGAAAAGGAGCCCAATGTTGGAGCAAGTTCATAGTCAGGCTCATTTCACAACTTAAGCCCAACTCGCAGAAGTACCTTGAAGCAGCCCAACTCGAATTCAAGAGTTAAGAGTCCGAATTTCGAATGTAATCTCCAAGGAGAGAGTTTTATCAGATCTAAAGTCTTGAATGTAATCCTAGAGAGATAAAAAAGATTGAGATTAGAGCATTAGATAAGAGATAGGATAGGATTAGTTCAAGATAAGATCAAAACTCCCTAAGGATAAGATGATCTCCTAGAAGGAGTTGGAAAACAGCCCTCTCCTTTGGCTATATAAAGAGGGGGACAAACCAGCTCTACGAATCACTCATTCTAAGATCCAAGAGATCATGAAGAAGACCAAGAAGCAAGAAGGCAGTTCGGCTATGGAGAAGAAGAGCATGGAGATTACGCAGATCATGAGTAGCTAAGCTTCTTTTTCTGGTTCAAGTGGGGAGGTTCGATTGTGTCATTGTGAGGTTCTGTAGTTACTTTATTTTCTTTCTTTTTAATTTAAGTATTCATTGGTTCTTGTGCACATTTTTTTTTGGATGTTAATGTTAATTAGTCTGACAAACTGAATTAATGTTGATTTTCCTACTGCTATTCATGATTTCGGTGATCCGTAATTGTCACGAATAATGGTACAAGTAGCAATTAGGTTGATATCTTTTTGGGTCAATTGTTCATGACAGCCTTTGACCAATGTTTTAACATGGTTCAACCTAAAAGAATCGATGGAACAAAATTCAGTAATTGTAGCTATCTCAATTATTGTTATTTTGGTTTAACTGTTTTCACAAATCTTAATGCTATCATTGTTTAACATGGAACGCTATCGTACCCAGTTGAGTAGTGATAAGTGTTGATCGAATGCTGGGTTTGGTCAACTAAATTAGGAAAACACAAGGTTTATTATGGCTATCCTAATAAATCTAAAGTTAAATGCTTGAATTGCAAGAATGCTGAATTGTACCTAGGATCGATGGCCAATCGATTCAACCTGAACCCTTGAACCAGAATTCGGTAAGACTGATTTTCTCTTCTTTGTTTAGTTTGTTATTCTTTTAATTTCAGTTATTTAATTTTCTCACACAATTACTTTACCCATTCGGCTAAGAGATTACTGATTTGCTCCCTGTGGGATTCGACCTAGAACCACTTTTACTGCAAATATTTTATTGTGGGACTAGTAATAATTTTGAGGGCTTCGACAAACCCGTCAAAATTTTGGCACCGTTTCCGGGGAGCAACTTTAATTTCTTAGCTATTACCTTCCTCTTGTTAACTTCTTTTGTTTTATGACTCGTGCTTCTCAACGAGGTGAACTCGAGTACAATCCTGAAATTGAGAGGACCACCCGTCGTTTAAGAAAGGAGGCGAAGCAAAGGAAGGATCGTTCACCAAAGAAGGTGAATTCAGATTGTGATCTTCCCATCTTCGAAGAAGTAGAAAGAATGGCTGACAGAGAGAGGACATTAAGGGAGTTGGCTGCACCAATTATGAATCAACAACCTTTATGCATCACGTACCCCACTCTTGAGGTAGCCTTTGAACTCAAATCTGGTTTGATTCAATTATTACCTTTGTTTCATGGTTTCCCAGGTGAGGACCCTCACAAACATCTAAAGGAATTTCATGTCGTCTGTTCAAGCATGAAACCCCACGGTATGACCGAGGACCAGGTAAAACTCATAGCCTTTCCATTTACTTTAAGAGATAAAGCAAAGGATTGGTTGTATATTCTCCCTCCCGGTTCAGTACGCACATGGGATGAAATGAATAGGATATTTTTAAATAAATTTTTTCCTGCATCCCGGGCTGCAAATATAAGAAAAGAAATATGTGGAGTTCGGCAGTTTGGTGGTGAGACATTATATGAATATTGGGAAAGGTTTAAGCAACTTGTTGCTAGTTGTCCCCACCACCAAATTCCTGAACAATTGTTAATCCAATACTTCTATGAAGGACTTCAGCCCATGGATAGAAGTATGGTCGATGCAGCCAGTGGAGGAGCTCTAGTGAACAAGACACCTGAAGCGGCTAGGGAATTAATCTCCAATATGGCCAAAAATTCTCAGCAATTTGGTACAAGGACAGAAGGTACCATTCGAAGGGTTAACGAGGTAAGCCATGCAAATTTAGAAAACCAGATTTCTGATTTAACTGCCTTGGTTAAGCAGCTCGCAGTAGGACAGTTACAAACTGCCAGGGTGTGTGGTATCTGTTCGATCCTTGGACATCCTACGGACATGTGTCCATCATTACAAGATGGCCCGATGCTGCAAGTCAATTCCATGGGAGGATTCCCGGGCCAGCCCCAACGAAAGTATGATCCTTACTCCAATCATTACAGTCCGGGGTGGAGAGATCATCCAAACTTAAGCTACGGAACCCAAGGAGGACAGCAGAAATATCAGCCCCAATTTCTCAGTCGACAGCCCCAGTTTTCAACACCCATCACAGCGCAAAGCCAACCCCCGAATTCAGGTATGTCTTTGGATGAAATATTTAAGGCTCTAGCTACTAATACTCAGCAATTTCAACAGGAAACAAGAGCCAGCATTCAGAATTTGGGGAACCAAATCAGCCAACTTGCCACTGCCGTTAGCAAGTTGGAGGTGCAGAGCTCCAGGAAACTACCATCACAAATGGTAGTCAACCCCAAGGAGAGTGTAAGTGCAGTGGTGCTAAGAAGCGGGAATGAACTGCAGCTAGAACCTACCTCACCAAGGAAGGTGGATAAAAGACAAGAAGAAGACAAGGTGCAGGACTCAAGAGTTAGAGAGAACGTTTCAGCCATGATCACGAGGACCTTACCAGAAAAACATGTTGATCCAGGTATGTTCACCCTACCTTGTGTGATTGGCAATAAGCAAATCGAGTATGCCATACTAGACTTAGGTGCATCTATCAACGTCATGCCATACTCGATTTACTATGCTTTGAGATTAGGTCCTTTAAGGGAAACTAAAGCTGTTATCCAATTAGATAATCGTTCTAACGCCTTCCCAAAAGGGATTGTTGAGAATGTAATGGTGCAGGTTAACGATTTAATTTTTCCAACTGATTTTTACATTCTGAAGGTGGAGGAGGACACGATCGAAAGTTGAGCCCCACTTCTATTAGGCAGGCCATTTATGAAAACGACCAAGACCAAAATAGATTTGGATGAGGGTACCCTCTTCGTCGAATGTGACGGAGAGACTATTAAATTTAATATTTTTGAAGCTATGAAGTACCCAAATGAAGACCATTCGGTTGATACTATTGATCCAACTGTGCAGGAATTTTTTGAAAAAGATATGAATGAGGAGCTAGAATCGAGTGCACAATTGGATACGAAGGCCCCTATTCCAGATTCGAACCCGCCCATGATGGATGGAAGGGGAGCACACCGAAAGCTGAAACCACGAGAGCTAAAGTAGCAAAGAAGGACGTCGAGCATAACGACGTTAAACAATTGCGCTTGTGGGAGGCAACCCATTGTGTTTAGGTAATTTTGTTATTTTGTTTGGTTTTGATTTTTGTGTTTAGCAGGAACCCAACAAGACAAACAGGGAAGTACCCCCAAATCCTTCTACTTTATGCATAATCACATACATTGGGGACAATGTATAACTTAAGTGTGGGGGGATTACGAAAATCTGATGGAAATTTGGGATACCTTACCTTCTTGAAATTTCTGCTCCCTAGAAACTTATCCTTGAACGATTTCAACTTATCAGGAATCATGTGCTTAGGCTGAATAGATAAGATAGGATGCAAGCATGACTAACTGAATCTTTCTTGGCTGCATATGGTACATCATGATTTTAATCGACCAATAGGCAAGATGCATAAGGGTTTGATTGATTTTCACATAATTATCTATCAAACATGGGTTGATTATTCTAGAACTTGCTATGTTAGGCATATAGAGACCACGATCAATGAATTCATGGATCAGGCGGTGAAACCCTGTGATTCTTGTGAAAAAAAAAAGAGGGAGTTTGAAACTAAAATCGTGACAAATGTGAGATGGAGCATAAAATGCACTCACATCTATAAACAAAAAAACAAGTGTGAGACGGAGCATAAAATGCACTCACATTTAGAAATGAAAGCAAGTGTGAGATGGAGCATAAAATGCACTCACATCTTGAAAAGAAGGCAAGGGTGAGATGGAGCATAAAATGCACTCACCCTAGAACCCCAACCCCATTCTCACCTTCAGATCCTAGGAATTCACACTAAGTGGTGAAGATGTGATACATAGCAAGCTTATGGCAATAAGCACACCTTGTTTTGATTCAAAGGAAAGTAATTGCATCTGGCTGAATTGGTTTCTTAAAAGCAATGAGCACCCGTGCAATCCAAGGAGTTTCAGCGCTGGAAGGCTTGTCTCCTTGACTATCGATTTAACTTGGGACCATGAGGAATGGTGATTTGCGATCACTCTTGGACAAGAAAAAGGGGAGAAAGAGATGAAAAGGGAAAGGTTACCAAGTCTGAACTAAAGCATGAAATGAACCAGGCCTCATGTAGAGAAAAAAAAGATTGAAAATCAATAGTTAGTCTCTCTTGTGTTACTTGAGTTTTTGCCTTGCCCGAGGACGGGCAAAGTTTAAGTGTGGGGGGATTTGATGAGACCAAAACGAACCCTAATTTTATCTCCTAATATTCATTCTTTTACATTTATTTAGCACTTAAATGGACTCATTACTCTTGTATTTCGATTTAGGGCAATAAAGAAGGCAATTGGAAGAAAACAGGACAAATCGGGTGATTTTGCACAGTTTCGGCGACAGTCAGTAATCTGGGCCTAACTCTCAATTCTGGACACCGAATTGGACAATTCAAGAAGCATTAGAAAGATGAAAGGAAGGCCCACAACCTTTATGTTTTGGGTTTTGACAGATTCGGCCCGCATCGAGTACGAAAACGAGCCCAATGTTGGAGCAAGTTCGTAGCGAGGCTCATTTCACAACTTAAGCCCAACTCGCATAAGTACCTTGAAGCAGCCCAACTCGAATTCAAGAGTTAAGAGTCCGAATTTCGAATGTAATCTCCAAGGAGAGAGTTTTATCAGATCTAAAGTCTTGAATGTAATCCTAGAGAGATAAAAAGATTGAGATTAGAGCATTAGATAAGAGATAGGATAGGATTAGTTCAAGATAAGATCAAAACTCTTTAAGGATAAGATGATCTCCTAGAAGGAGTTGGAAAACAGCCCTCTCCTTTGGCTATATAAAGAGGGAGGCAAACCAGCTCTAGGAATCACTCATTCCAAGATCCAAGAGATCATGAAGAAGACCAAGAAGCAAGAAGGCAGTTCGGCTATGGAGAAGAAGAGCATGGAGATTGCGCAGATCATGAGTAGCTAAGCTTCTTTTTCTGGTTCAAGTGGGGAGGTTCGATTGTGTCATTGTGAGGTTCTGTAGTTACTTTATTTTCTTTCTTTTTAATTTAAGTATTCATTGGTTCTTGTGCACATTTTTTATTGGATGTTAATGTTAATTAGTCTGACAAACTGAATTAATGTTGATTTTCCTACTGCTATCCATGATTTCGGTGATCCGTAATTGTCACGAATAATGGTACAAGTAGCAATTAGGTTGATATCTTTTTGGGTCAATTGTTCATGACAGCCTTTGACCAATGTTTTAACACGGTTCAACCTAAAAGAATCGATGGAACAAAATTCAGTAATTGCAGCTATCTCAATTATTGTTATTTTGGTTTAACTGTTTTCACAAATCTTAATGCTATCATTGTTTAACATGGAACGCTATCGTACCCAGTTGATTGGTGATAAGTGTTGATAGAATGCTGGGTTTGGTCAACTGAATTAGGAAAACACAAGGTTTATTATGGCTATCCTAATAAATCTAAAGTTAAATGCTTGAATTGCAAGAATGCTGAATTGTACCTAGGATCGATGGCCAATCGATTCAACCTGAACCCTTGAACTAGAATTCGGTAAGGCTGATTTTCTCTTGTTTGTTTAGTTTGTTATTCTTTTAATTTTAGTTATTTAATTTTCCCACACAATTACTTTACCCATTTGGCTAAGAGATTACTGATTTGCTCCCTGTGGGATTCGACCTAGAACCACTTTTACTGCAAATATTTTATTGTGGGACTAGTAATAATTTTGAGGGCTTCGACAAACCTGTCAAGTTCCCATTTTCTAGTGAAGCCCCTCCCACATCGGTCTATGACGCCCCTATCATCTTATGAAACACTCTAATAGATCCAACAGCAAATGGATAGCCCAATTTTATGGTGCGTTTCCTCATTACTGAAGGACCCATCATTGTGCTAATGACGGAAGGCCTTTAGAGAGTCCATCATATGGGTCTCCCTATCACATGCATTCATATTTGTTGGAGGGAACAAAAATGCCCTAATTTTAATTTAGGTCAAACCAGAGTGGCTCCCACTGACTTTCATAAAGTCAGATTTCTGTTGGGCCTTAATCGGCTAGAGGTTCCGTACGCATCCCTTTTCAGGGTTGTGGGGCCCATCAAGCAAAGAGGGGTCATCCAATGACCTTGAAGGACACCATGGCAATGATGTGCATTCAGCCATGGTGTGCACAAGAGCCACTAACGAGTCTTCATGGGCCAAGTACTTATGGCCCATGGTCGCAGCACATCAAACATCCAAACATCACATGTAAAGGAGGAATTGATCCAATCAATTAACTGCTGTAAAGCCCATTGAATAGCCCATTTAAAAACTAAGTCATTAACAATTAATGACTTCTAGGTGTATGGGATGAATCACAGATAGCAGTTCGGCCCATACAGCTTATCTCACAGTAATGGGCCTTTTACAGTTTTAACCCTTTAAAACTGGGCTTTACAGGTGGGCCGAATTAATCCTTGTAATTGAACATCAGATTTGGAACAGCAAGTGTGAGAAATACAGACTGAAAAACAGTCCCTATCGAACCCCGGATTCGGTCCAAACAGTTTTGGTCCAATCTAGTCCGAGAGGATCCAAAACTGATTTTCAATTCAAGAATTAATTCATGAAAGATCTGAAATTAATAATTTTGATTTCAAACAATCACAAATCAGACTATGGACTGTTCGCACCACCTGCAAAACAGAGGTTAATCACAAGGGTTGCAGTTTCACAAACTGCAAATCGCAGAAAGCGATTTCTCCAACTGCAAATCTCCAGCGCCACCTTCTTCTTCCTTCTTCTTTAATCAAGAAAAATAACAGAAATCCTATTTCTATTAATTACATTCTTGATCAAATCCTATACATTTAGTCTAAAATAAAAAAAATATTTACAAACCGAATATAAAGAAATAGAAAGAAAAAGGGTGCGCAGACTATTTGCGCCAAATCTGCACTATGATCTCCAGGTTCGAACAGTCCATTAAATCAAAATAAATAAAGAACAATTCTAAATAAATTTTGGATTTAATAAAATTAATTTCAGATAAATCACCCTTAACAAGAAACAGTTTCTTGAAATAAAGAAAACAATCTGCGTAAATCCTGAAAGAACACCTTCTATCCATCTACGCAGGGTCAGATCTGATTTTCTTTTGGTTCAAGATTCGAACCTGTGGCTCTTATACCACTGAAAGAATGGTAGGATCCATCTAATGGACGCCATAAAGGTTGCGGAATGGGTGGGCGAATTTCAAAAATTTCCTACCTTCTCTCAACTGGGAATCATATTCCCTAAATTTAGAATACAATATTCAAGGATCCTACTTGAACCATAATCAAACCAGATCTGTACCAAAAGATAAATGGGAGGAATATACCTGATCCGGAGAAGCAGTATCTCCCAAAGTTGGTGTTCACACCCAAAGAATGCTCCAAGATCCATTCCTGCTGAAGATGACACAGCTGTGAATGGAACAGAACCAGCAGGGTGCGTCCTACACACTGGATCCTTCTCAAGAATCCTCTGGAAGTACTAAACACTGAATCATTTTCAGTCTTTCTTGCAAAACTGATGTCAAGAACAGATTTCTTGACTTTCTTTTCTGCAAAGATCTAGTCTTGCAATGGCAGATGGCGGCGGCAGGAGGAGATTTTCAAAATGAAAAAGGCAGAACTGCTTTTTCTGTTTTTCTGGAGAGTATGAATGAGATCCTATCTCAATTCGCAGGAGATATCCTATATCTCTTCAAGGTGGTTCGAAATCTCCTCCTTTCTTCTTGATTAAGAAACCTCCTTTTTAGGAGTTATCCCAATCCAAATCAGTATTTGGATAGGGGATAATCTTAATCCTTTCTGCAGATAGAGTTAGCTTACTCCTGATCTTATCAGGAGGTTACCAGATTCAAATCTAATTTGAATTTGGTCTCTAAGAGTGGATAAGGCTAAAGGCCCAATCCTTTTACTAACTTTAATCTCAAATTCGCCCCATGGATGGGTGATCATATCAGCCCACCTTGAAATGGGCTTTTGGCCCATTAAGTGTTCAGTGTCTAATTACTTTCCAATCTGCTGCGCAGTTGGGCTTCTTTGTATGGCGTGGGACCCAAGCATTGATCTACACACCAGCCACATGGGTTCGGCCCAGCCTTTAATACAAGGCCCAGCCGAATTCACTGAAAAAACTCAATGAACCCCTTGAGTCCATCATATGGACCCTATGGGCCCAACACTTACATTAAGTGGTCCCTGGGCCAAGCCATCTTATAAAAACCCAGGGACTGTGGGCAGGTGCAAGATTAGCCCATCAGGTATTATCCTCAATGGTCTTACACTTAACCTCTCAGCCCTTAATGATCAAGCACTGCCCGACAAGAGAGGACCTCTCCCTCGGCTGCAAGGAACAGTGCCGCACTCTCCTCTCACATGGATCTCGGGAATTAAAACCATTTGCAAACAATTCGAAACCGTACATATATATATAAATATATTAATTTTGCAAAACAAAATTCTAACGATTGAAATCAACTGCCGGCAGTTTGGTTTCCATAAGAGAGAGTGCATTCCCGATCATTACCCTTTGTCTGACAAAGTGGCTGATTCTGTCACTATGATCATCCACTCAGATGAATTCTCAAACTGCCCCCACATACCCAGGTTTTGATCCCCGCTAAGGATCTCACTAAGTGGCATATCAAAGGCAGCCTGATCAAACACCTAGTGAAGTGTCATAATCGAGTCTAGGGGTCATGTGTAACTTTCCAGTTTTGTCCATCTATTTCCAAGGTCCAGGGCAATACTGAAAATCTGGTCCGGTTCAAGGATTCAAGTAATCCCATACTGCATGTGCCTCGGGTCTTACCCTGATGGCTGAGACAGGCCATCCCAACACTTGGTGGCACACCACCAGTATCAGCCTTGGCAGGATAAATCTCCCCAGACTTATCCAACGGCTGTGAACATTTAAAACTAACATGAGTCTCTATAAATGTCCAGTTTTAGTGTTTTACACAGAATTAAACCAAACAACATGAATTAAACATGCACTTTATTTATTTTCACTAAATAACAAAAGTACATCAAATCAGATTGAAGCTAAGGGCATACAAAACTGTCTAACACCAGTTCGATCTCCAGTTGTGGGAGAAGTCAAGATTGGATCTTGACATCAGTTCTTTGAGAAAGGATTGAAAAGGAAGCTGTGCTCATGTACCATTCTACTGATTCTTGCGAAGGACAGAGTTCTTGGGGAAGAACACTGCTGATTCTGCTCCATCCTGCACTGCGCCATCTTCAGTGGGAGCAGTCTTTGGATCCTTCCTTGGGCGTGAACACTTTCATTGGGAGATATTACTTCTCCGTCTCATGTATTATTCTCTCCCATTCCTTGAAAATATGATTTTCTAAATAGGGAATGTGATTCCCAGTTGAAGGGAGAGGAAAAATTTTTGAAAGTCGCCCCTTATTCCGCAATCTTTGGGAGTCCATGGGATGGATCTCTCATCCTTTCACTCATCATATGAGTTTTCCCTTTGGCCCCTGTCAGACAAGGTTCAAAGCCATTTTTAGGTAAACATTTCTGTCCAATGAGTGCTTACCCATCATATTCATGAACGCCAATGTACCGTGTGAGAGTTCCCATTTTCTGGTGAAGCCCTCCCACATCAGTCTATGATGCCCCTATCATCTTATGAAACACTCAGATAAGCCCAACAGCAAATGGATAGCCCATTTTCTTGTGCGTTTACTCATTACTGAAGGACCCATCCTCATGCTAATGATGGAGGGCCTTTAAAGAGTTCATCATATGAACCTCCTTATCACTTGCACTCTTATGAACTGGAGGGAACAGATAATTACACCCTATTTTGATTTAGGTCAAACCAAAGTGGCTCCCGCGGACTTTCATAAAGCCAGATTTTGGTGGGCTTTAAATTGACTAGGGTTTCGCACGTTACCTCTTGATGAGGTGTGGAGCCCACCACTTAGGGAGGTCATCCAAAAAGGGACACCATGGCAATGATGTACATTCAGCCATGGTGTGCGCAAGAGCCACTGTCGAATGAGCATTGGCCAAGTACTTATGGCCCATGTACGCAGCACATCACACATCCATACATCTTATGCAAGAATAAATTGATCCAATCAATTAATTATCTATAAGGCCCATTGGAAGCCCATTAAAATTCCATAATATTAACCATTAATATTATCTAGGTATATGGGCTGAATTAGGGTTACCCATTTCGGCCCATATAGCTTTATCCCTTAAAGTGGGCTTTTAGCAGTTTTAACTATTTAAAACTGGGCCTTTATAGGTTGGTCCGAATTATCCTTTTAATTAAATATCAATCCTCTAGCCCATTAGTGGGAAAATTAGGGCTGACTTTCAGCCTTGATTAAACCATAGATTTGGTCCAAACATTTTGAACCAATCTTGGTTCGAATGGGTCTAGGGTTTGATCTTTAATTAAATCCTTAATTCAAGAAAATAATCTGAAATTAAATAACTGATGAAAGAAAATCAAGAATTAGTTAATCAGGGCTGTTCGCACACTCCATACTGCAAAACAGAGGTTAGGTCATAGATTGAAGTTTCACAAACTGCAAATAGCAGATAACGAATGTCCCATCTACGAAATCTCCTTCTCTGCGCCGCCATCTTCGATCCAAACTTAAAAATAAATAGAAATCCTATTTCTATTAATTATTACATCAGATCAAATGCCTATACATTGAGTCTAAAAATAAAAAAATTATTTACAGATCAAATGTAATAAATAAATTCAATAAACTGCAAATCTTGCAGTTCTCACTATGCAAACCAAGAATTCGATCTCCTCTTGTACGAACAACCCATAAATCAAGAAAATTATAAAGAACTATTCTAAATAATAATCAGATTTATTTAAAATATATTTTAGATTATTTGCCCATCTGTTTTGGGAACAAATTTCCCCAAACCCAAATTTGCGCAAATTGGGTAGAACGCCTTCTCCCTATTTGCGCAGGTTCAGATCTGAAACAGAATGGTTCAAGATTTAAACATGGGCTCTGATACCACTGAAGGGATAGGAAATCCATCACATGGATGCCCAAAGATTGCGGAATAAGGGGAAAATTTCAAAAAAAAATTTTCTCTCCCTTCAACTGGGAATCAAATTTCCTATTTAGAAAATCATATTTTCAAGGAGGTGTTCACGCCTAAGGTAGGATCCAAAATCTGCTCCCACTAAAGATGGCACAGTGCAGGGTGGAGTAGAATCAGCAGTGTTCTTCCAAAAGAACTTGATCCTTCTCAAGAATCACTTGGACGGCTTGTGAATACAACTCCCACCAATCTTTTCTCCAAAAGATTGGAATCAAGATCCAATCTTGATTTCTCCCAAGGAATGGAGATTGAACTGCTGTAGGCGGTGGCTGTAGGAAGGAGGTGGCAAGAAAGTGTTCACCGGGTGCAGAATTCTCTCTTCTGTGATTTCAACTCTGAAGACAAGACTATTGCTGGTGGTTGTCTGTTGTGTCTAAAGGCTGCTGCCCACTCTTCCTTTTATAGACTTAAAGGGATCAGCTCCTAATCCCATTAGGAGTTGCTAACCCAAATCATATTTGGATGAGAAGTCCCTTTAAGATAAGGGATAATCCTTATCTTATCTGCAGATTAGATCAGCCATCTCCTAATCTAATTAGAAATTTCTAGATCTAAATAAGATTTAGATCTTGGACTTTCTAAGTGGATAGGGTGTGGGCCCAATCCTATCAACTGATCTTATCTCGAAATTCGCCCCTTAAGTGACTAATCTGATTAGCCCAGTTTGAAATGGGCTTAAGGCCCATTTAATGTTATGTATTCATTTAGCCTTCCAAACTGCTGCCCAGTTGGGTTTTCTTGTATGGCATGGGACCCAAACATTGATCTACACATCAGCCACATGGGTTCAGCCCAGCCTTTGTTACAAGGCTTGACCGAATACACTGTTATGGACAGTGCACCCTCTAAAACCCATCAGATGGGATCTATGGGCCCAACACTTACCCTGAGTGGTCCCTGGGCCAAGCCACCTTGCAACTCCCAGGGACTGTGGGTAGATGCAAGATTAGCCCATCAGGTATTATCCTCAATGGTCTTACACTTAACCTCTCAGCCCATAATCATCATACACTGCCCGACAAGAGATGACCTCTCCATCGGCTGCAAGGAACAGTGTTGCACTCTGTCTTGCATGGATCCCGGGAATTAAAACATTTTGCAAATCATTTCGAAACCGTAATGTATATACTTTTATATCTCATATAAAATATATTTTGCAAAACAAATCTCAACGATTAAAATCGGCTTCCGGCAGTCTTGGTTTCCATCAGTGAGAGTGCATCCCCGATCATTACCTTTGTCTGACAAAGGGGCTGATCCTGTCACTATTATCACCCACTCAGATGAATTTTCAAACTGTCCCAACATACCCAAGTTTTGACCCCCGCTAAGGATCTCACTAATTGGTACATCAAAGATAGCCTAATCCAACACCTAGTGCAGTATCATAATCGAGTCTAGGGGTCGGGTGTAACTTCCCAGTTTTGCCCATCAATCTCCAAATCCAGGACAATACTGGAAATCGGGTGTAGTTCAAAGATTCAATTAATCCTACACTGTCTGTGCCTAGGGTCTCTCCCCGGTGGCTGAGACAAGCCACCCCAACCGACTTGGTGGCGCCACAGTGTCAGCCTTATCAGGATAGGTCTCCCCAGACCGACCCACTGGCTGTGAACATTCTAAACTAACACGAGTCTCATTAAGTGTCTAGATTTGAAGGTATTACATAGAAACATACCAAGGGAACATGAATCAAATATGCACTTTTATTCATTTACAATAAACTCATAAAGTACATCATTTAGATTGAAGCTAAGGGCATACAAAACTGTCTAACAATCCCATACTGCATGTACCTTGGGTTTTTCCCTGATGGCCGAAACAAGCCATCCCAACACTTGGTGGCATATCAGTATCAGCCTTGGCAGGATAAATCTCCCTAGACTTATCCATTGGCTGTGAACATTTAAAACTAACACAAGTTTCTATAAGTGTCCAGTTTTAGGGTCTTACACAAAATTATACCAAACAACATGAATCAAACATGTACTTTATTTATTTACACTAAATGTCAAAAGTACATCAAAATGGATTGAAGCTAAGGGCAACAAAACTGTCTAACAGCTCCCACTTGCACTTAGGTCCAATCCAGTGCAAGTCGGAGTCCCATGCTTTCCACGTGTTTCTCAAATACCTTCTGTGTTAATGGCTTAGTCAATGGGTCTGCCACATTGTCCGCTGATGCTACCTTCTGAATTAGGACGTCCCCTCTTCCAACGATCTCCTGCACATGGTACTTCCTCTTGATGTGCTTTGACTTTGAGTGAGCCCGAGGCTCTTTAGCCTGGGTGATCACTCCATTATTGTCACACAACAACGGGATGGGTGATGTGATAGACGGAATCACTCCATTGTTGTCACACAACAAGGACTCCTTCTCTAAAAACTAATTCTACGGTTCCTACTGCCACAGTTGCAACACTTGTAGTCATTCCCAAAAATAGTGTCACTTCGCCTTCACTCAATCTTTTGATAACTTTGAACCCCTGCAGTGAGTTACGCGCATGAGTTGAAGCCCCGGAGTCAACATACCAGGACATAGAAGTAACTAACATATTAGTTTCTATGACACAAGTTTCGATGTTACCTTTCTAGTGACTGGTCTGCTTGCAAAAGTGACAGACATCAGATGCCTTGTTCTTCTTCTGCTTCTTCGGTTTTGCAGCTTTTTTTTGGGGCTTCTTTGCCTTTCTCTTTTTCTTGGCCAATTTGTTAGCTGCAGCAAGCATAACCATTGGCTCATCCTTCTTGAGTAGATCCTTAACCCTCTGCAACGTATTGCTGAGTTCCTGGATGCTGACATTCAGCTTATTCATATTGTAGTTCATTGTGAGCGCATTGAAGGAAGAGGGCAAACAATTCAGGATGGCATCCACTTGTCTACCAAGATCTAGCCCAGATCCAAGAGCTTCGAGTTCATTAATGTATCCCATCATCCGAAGACAATGGTCATGAACTTTCTGCCCTTTGGTCATCTGTGCGGTCATGAACAATTTCAGGACCTTCTGTCGAATAGAACGGTTCTGCTCTTCATACATTGTTCCTAATGAGGTAATGACAAAGCAGCGGGCTAGGGAGTTCTTATCCTCCCAATCTTGGTAGTCCCTCCTATGGGCCTCAGAAGCCCTATCACCCAGACGTTCCGGGGTAGGATTTTTCACCACTTTGTCTAACTTTTTAGAAGTTAGGAACAACATAAGATTTCTATACCAGTTGGCATAGTTTGGGCCCTTAAGCTTGTTATCATCTAGAAGCTTTACAAATTGATCGTTTGCCATTTTCTGATAAAACAACAAAGACGTTAGTCCTCAACCTTAGTTTGATTCATATTACCTACATAGATATGGTTTTTAATCTATGTTCCATTTCAATTTGTTCACCTCTAAGATTTCCCTCCTTTCTCAGTGATGGAGACGATGAAATATCTCTGGAAATGTGGGAAATCACATAGTGTGCATGAAGCCAACTATTTCAACTACAAAACCCCACCACCTTTCTGTGATGGATCATATCCACTCATTAAATGAGTATCCCTTTGGCCTCTATCAGACAAGGTTTAGAGCCGTTTTTAGGTAAACCTTTCTGTCCAGTGAGCGCATACCCATCATCTTATGAAACACTCTAACAGATCCAACAGCAAATGGATAGCCCAATTTTATGGTGTGTTTCCACATTACTGATGGGCCCATCATTGTGCTAATGACGGAAGTCCTTTAGAGAGTCCATCATATGGATCTCTCTATCACATGCATTCATATTTGCTGGAGGGAACAAAATTACGCCCTAGTTCTAATTTAGGTCAAACCAAAGTGGCTCCCACTGACTTTCGTAAAGTCTGATTTCTGGTGGGCTTTAATTAGCTAGGGGTTCTATACGCATCCCTTTTTAGGGTTGTGGGGCCCACCAAGCAAAGAGGGGTCATCCAATGACCTTAAGGGACACCATGGCAATGATGTGCATTCAGCCATCGTGTGCGCAAGAGCCACTAACGAGTCCTCATGGGCCAAGTGCTTATGGCCCATGGTTGCAGCACATCAAACATCCAAACATCACATGTAAACGTGGAATTGATCCAATCAATTAACTATTGTAAAGCCCATCAAATAGCCCATTTAAAAAACCCAAAGCATTAACAATTAATGTCTACTAGGTGTATGGGCTGAATTGCAGTTAGCAGTTTGGCCCATATAACTTTTCTCACAATAATGGGCTTTTGCAGTTTTAACCCTTTAAAACTGGGCTTTACAGGTGGGCCGAATTAATCCCTATAATTGAACATCAGATTTGGAACAACAAGTGTGAGAAATATGGACTGAAAAACAGCCCCTTTCGAACCCCAGATTTGGTCCAAACAGTTTTGATCCAATCTAGTCCGAAATGGTCCAAAACTGATTTTCAATTCAATAATTAATTCATACAATATCTGAAATTAATAATCTTGATTTTAAACAAACACAAATCAACTATGGACTGTTCACACCACCTGCAAAACAGAGGTTAATCATTAATGTTACAGTTTCATAAACTGTAAATCACAGGAAGCAATTTCTCCATCTGCAAATCTCCAGCGCCACCATCTTCTTCCTTCTTCTTTAATCAAGAAAATAAACAACAGAAAAATTATTTCTATTAATTAATTGCATTCTTGATCAAATCCTATATATTCAGTCTAGAAGAAAAATATTTATAGACCGAATTGAATAAAATAAATGAAAAAGGGTGCGCATACCATCTGCGCCAAAACTACACTGCGATCTCCAGGTTTGAACAGTCCATTAAATAAAAAATAAATAAAGAACAATTCTAAATAAATTTTGGATTTAACAAAAATTAATTTCAGATCAATCGCCCTAAACAAGAAATGATTTCTTGAAGAAAAAAGAAAGCAATCTACGCAAATCTTGGCAGAACATCTTTTGTCCATCAGCGCAGGGTCAGATCTGATTTTCTTTTGGTTCAATTTTTGAACCTGGGGCTCTGATACCACTGAAAGAATGGTAGGATTCATCTAATGGATGCCATTAAGGGTGCGGAATGGGTGGGCGAATTTCAAAAATTTTCCTACCTTCTTCCAACTGGGAATCATATTCCCTAAATTTAGAATACAATATTCAAGGATTCTACTTGAACCATAATCAAACCAGATCTGAAGCAAAAAGAAATAGGAAGGATTATACCTGATCTAGAGAAACAATATCTCCCAAAGTTGGTGTTCACGCCCAAAGAAGAAACCAAGATCCGCTCCTGCTGAAGATGACACAACTGTGAATGGAACGGAACTAGTAGGGTGCGTCCTACACACTGGATTCTTCGCAAGAATCCTCTGGAAACCGTGAACACCGAATCATTTTGGTCTTTCTTGCAAGACTGTTGTCAAGAACTGATTTCTTGACTTCCTATTACTACATAGATCCAATCTTGCAACAGGGAATGGCGACTGCTGGAGGAGGAGAAATCCAGAGACGAAGAGGGCTGAACTGTGTCTCTTCTCACTGGAGTCTGTGAGAGATCAAAACCCAATTCGCAGGAGGTATCTCTTGCATACAAACCCTAGTTCGAAATCTGATATTTCTATTAGGGTTTTTCCTCTTTCTTCTCGATTAAGAAACCTCCTAATTTTTGGGAGTTATCCCAATCCAAATCAGTATTTGGATAGGGGATAATCTTAACCCTATCTGTAGATTAAGTTAGCTGACTCCTGATCTTATCAGGAGGTTACCAAATTCAAATCTAATTTGAATTTGGTCTGTTAGAGTGGATAAGGTTAAAGACTCAATCCTTTTACTAACATTAATCTCAGATTCGCCCCATGAATAGGTGATCGTATTAGCCCAGTTCGAGATGGGTTTTTGGCCCATTAAGTGTTCAGTGTTCAACTAGTTTCCAATCTGCTGCCCAGTTGGGCTTCTTTGTATGGCATGGGACCCAAGCATTGATCTACACACCAGCCACATGGGTTCGGCCCAGCCTTTATTACAAGGCCCAGCCGAATTCATTGAAAAACTCAGTGACCCACTTGAGCCCATCATATGGACCCTATGGGCCCAACACTTACATTAAGTGGTCCCTGGGCCAGGCCATCTTATAAAAGCCTAGGGACTGTAGGCAGGTGCAAGATTAGCCCATCAGGTATTATCCTAAATGGTCTTACACTTAACCTCTCAGCCCTTAATGATCAAGCACTGCCCGACAAGAGAAGACCTCTCCCTCGGCTGCAAGGAACAGTGCTGCACTCTCTACTCACATGGATCCCGGGAATTAAAACCTTTTGCAAATCTTTTGAAACCATACATATACATGTATATATATATATATATATATATTATTATATAATTTTGCAAAACAAAATTCCAACGATTGAAATCAACTGCCGGCAGTTTGGTTTCCATCAGAGAGAGTGCATTCCCGATCATTACCATTGTTCGACAAAGGGGCTGAACTTGTCACTATGATCACTCACTCAGATGAATTCTAAGACTGCCCAACATGTCCAGGTTTTGACCCCACTAAGGATCTCACTGATTTGCACATCAAAGATAGCCCGGTCTGACACCTAGTGATGTGTCATAATCAAGTCCAGGGGTCAGGTGTAACTTTCCAGTTTTGCCCATCTGTCTCCAAGGTCTAGGGCACTACTAGAAATCTGGTCCTGTTCAAGGGTTCAAGCAATCCCATACTGCATGTGCCTTGGGTCTTACCTTGATGGCCGAAACAAACCATCCCAACAATTGAAATCAGTTGTCGGCAGTCTTGGTTTCCATTAGTGGGAGTGCATCCCCGATCATTACCTTTGTCCGACAAAGGGGCTGATCTTGTCACTATGATCATCCACTCAGATGAATTCTCAGACTATCCCAACATACCGAGGTTTTGACCCCCGCTAAGGATCTCACTGATTGATACATCAAAGACAGCCCAATCCGACACCTAGTGCAGTATCATAATCGAGTCTAGGGGTCGAGTGTAACTTTCCAGTTTTGCCCATCAATCTCCAAGGTTAAGGGCAATACTAGAAATCTGGTTCAGTTCATAGATTTAATTAATCCTACACTGTATGTGCCTAGGGTCTCACCCTGGCAGCTGGGACAGGCCACCCCAACCGACTTGGTTGCATCATAGTGTTAGCCTTGTCAAGATAGGTCTCCCTAAACCGACCCATTGGCTGTGAACATTCTAAACTAACACGAGTCTCATTAAGTGTCCAGTTTAAGGGGAGTAGACAGAAACATACCAAGGGAACATGAATCAAATATGCACTTTTATTCATTTACAATAAACCCATAAAGTACATCATTCTGATTGAAGCTAAGGGCATACAAAACTGGCTAACATCATCTAGCATCTCATGCGATTTATGTGGTCAAATAGGACATATAAATTTTTATTTTCAATTAAATAGTCCTTTTATTTCCCATGAGAATGCTAATTTTATATCTCATACTAGCAGGCCAAATTTCAATCCCTGCTCAAATACATACAACCCAGGGTGGAGGAATCATCCAAACTTTTTATGGAGCAACAATCAGCAAAAGGCACCAATGGGATTCCAACAACAGCCGCCCCCACAAGTAAAAAAGAGTAATTTGGAGGAATTGATTTCTAAGTTCATCAATATTGCTGAAGCAAAATTCCAAAGCCATGAAGCATCGATTAAGAACTTAGAAGTTCAAGTTGGGCAGATTGTAAATCTTTTTTTGGGAAGAAAAGAGGGATGGCTACCCAACAACATGGAGAAGAATCTCAGAGAGCAAGTAAACGCCATAACCTTAAGAAGTGGGAAGACAGTTGGCGAAATCCAAAAAGATGATAAGGAAGCTGATGTGGCTGATTTGCAAAAGGAGATTGAAGGGAGTACACCTAAACTGAATTTAGATGCTATTAAACTCCCTATCCCTTACCCTGGAAGAATTTTGAAAGCTAATTTGGACAGACAATTTGAGAAGTTTTTAGAAGTATTTAGAAAAATACATATTAACCTCCCCCTTCTTGATGTATTGTCTCAGATGCCAAAATATGCCAAATTCCTGAAGGAGATGATGTCAAACAAAAGGAAATGGGAGAACAGTTAGATGGTGAAGTTAAATGAAAAGTGCTCGGCCATTCTTCAAAAAAAATTCCCCAAATGCTTAAGGATCCAGGGAGTTTTTCTATACCTTGCACCATAGGGAATACTAAATTTGAAAAAGCTTTTTGTGATTTAGGTGCTAGTATAAATTTAATGCCTTATTCTATTTTTGAAAAACTTGGACTGCATGAACTAACACCTACAACTATTATCCTGCAATTAGCTGATCGAAGCATTAAATATCTTAGGGGAATAGTAGAAGATGTTTTAGTCAAAGTGGGTAATTTCATCATTCCTGTTGATTTCATTGTGTTGGATAAGGAGAAAGATAAGACAATGCTGTTGATTCTAGGGAGACCCTTTCTTGCTACGGGTAATGCTTTAATTGATGTGAAAGAAGGTCTACTTACTCTTAGAATCAGTGGTGAAGAAGTGATGTTTAATGTATTTAAAACCATGAAAAGTCCCAACACAATTAAACATGAAATATATGCAATTGATTGCATTGATGTTTGGGCAGCTGAAGTAGATAAATCTAAATCAGAACTGTGGAATTTGACTTCTGAGCTAGACTCTTTTGAAATTGCAACTCATAATGCATCAATTATTAGTTTACCTCCACCTCACACAAAACTCCTCCCATCTATTGTGCGGGCCCCTATTCCAGGTTTAAACCCACCCATGAAGGATGAGAGGGGGAAACATCAGAAGTTGAAAAACCAGGTGGAACAAATCCTTTGAAGTGGCTAGGGTATTCCCTCATGGAGCAATTGAACTGCATAATGATGGGAGTACATTCAAGGTAAATGGACAATGTTTGAAGCATTATATCGAAGGAGAGTAACCCATCCATCATGAGTCCATTCTCTCCTTGAAACCACTGACGGGTTTGTCGAAGTCCTCTAAATTAGTAGTTGTCCCATAATAAGATATTTGCAGTAAAAGTGGTACTTGGTCGAATCCCACAGGGAGCAAATCAGTAACCTCTTGGCCGAATGGATACTATAATTGAGTGGGAAAATTTAATAACTAGAATTAAAAGAATAAGAAAGCACTTAAACAATCAAGAGAAAAATCAGTCTTACCGAATTCTAGTTCAAGGGTTCAGGTTGAATCGATTGGCCATCGATCTTAGGTACAATTCAGCATTCTTGCAATTAAAGCATTTAACCTTAGATTTACTAGGATAGCCATAATAAACCTTGTGTTTTCCTAATTCAGTTGACCAAACCCAACATTCGATCAACACTTGTCACCACTCAACTGGGTACGATAGCATTCCATGTTAAACAATGATAGCATTAAGATTTGTGAAAATAGTTAAACCAAAATAACAATAATTGAGATAGCTGCAATTATTGAATTTTGTTCCATCGATTCCTTTAGGTTGAACCATGATAAAACGTTGGTCAAAGGCTGTCACGAACAATTGACCCAAAAAGATATCAACCTAATTGCTACTTGTACCATTCTTCGTGACAATTATGGATCACGGAAATCATGGATAGCAATAGGAAAATCAACATTAATTCATTTGTCAAACTAATTAACATCAATGTCCAATAAAAATATACACAAGAATCAATGAATACTTGAATTAGAAAGCAAGAAAATAAAGTAACTACAGAACCTCACAATGACACAATCGAACCTCTCCCCTTGAACCAGAAAAAGAAGCTTAGCTGCTCATGATCTGTGCAATCTCCATGCTTTCTTCTCCATAGTCGAACTACCATCTTGAGCTTCTTGGCCTCTTGATGATCTCTTGGATCTTGGAATGAGTGATGCTAAGGGAGTCTTGATCTTATCTTCTTTGAACTAATCCTATCCTATCTCTTATCTAATGCCCAACCTTCTTATCCTTATAGGATTACATTCAAAGTTTAGATCTAATAAGACTCTCTCCCTCTTGGGAGATTACATTCGAATTATGACTCTAGACTCTTGTATCCGAGTTGGGCTTCTCTGCTACTTGGGTTGCTTCCATGTTCTTCTGCGAGTTGGGCTTCAGCTGTTAAATGGGCCTGGCTGCGACATTGCTCCGACTTCGGGCCCGGTTTCGTACTCGATGCGGACTGAACCAGTTAATGCCCAAAACGTAAAAGTTGTGGGTCTTTCGTTCTTCTTTCTAATGCTTCTTGAATTTCCCAATTCGAAGTCCGGAATTGTGAGTTAGGCCCAGATCACTGACTATCGCTGAAATTGTGCAAAATCGCCCGAATTGGCATGTTTCCTTCCAATTGCCTTCTTTATTGCCCTGAATCGAAATACAAGAGTAATGAGTGCATTTAAGTGTTAAAATAATGAAAAAAGATGAAAATTAGGGGACAAAAATAGGGTTCTTTTCAGTCTCATCAACCACCATGAAAGAAAGTTGAAAGTCAAGCTCATGACTTAAAAAGAGCGCTTGTGGGGAGGCAACCCGTTAAGTATAGTTATTTGTTTTGTTCAGTTTTTTTCTCTCTCTTATGAGTGTGTTTTTTTCTATCTCACATCTGCAGGATCTCAACGAGGCATTCAGGGAAGTCCTCTTAAATCTTTCTCTCCTTGTTCTTGTTATGCATATTTCATACATTGAGGACAATGTATATCTTAAGTGTGGGGGATGATTAAGGGGTTGATAATTTTTTTTTGGACTCTAGCATGCTTCGGTTATCACTCACTAACCTTTCCTTTCAAAATTTCTGTTCCTTAGAAACTTGTTTTTGAATGATTGCAAACCACATTGAATCATGTGCTTAGGTGGGATAGACAAGAAAGGATGCAAGCAAATCTAGCTGAAATTTTTGGCTATGGAAGGTACCTCAGTAGTGGGAATGATCAACGGGAAAGATGCAATATAGATTTGACCCTTGTGAGCATTTGGTTTTTGATAGACAAACATGGTTTGATTATTCTAGAACTTGTCTTATTAGGCATGTTGAGACCACGATAATGAGTTCATGGATTGGAACACGATTTATCTTTATGATTAAAAAAAAATTGAAAAAAAATATCTTTTATTTCTTGAATAAGTGTGAGATGGGTTTTAGAGGGTGCACTGTCCACAATAGTGTATTTGGCCAGACTTTGTAACAAAGGATAGGCCGAACCCATGTGGCTGATGTGTAGATCAATGCTTGGGTCCCATGCCATACAAAGAAGCCCAACTGGGCAGCAGTTTGGGAGCAGTTTGAGCACATAAACTTATTGGGCTTAAAGCCCATCTCGAATTGGCCTGTTTTAATTAGTTAAATAGAGGGGGCAGATCTGGGATTAAGTCAGTAGATAGGATAGAGTCCTACCCTATCCACTCAGAGAGACCAGATCTAAATTTAGATATGGAAACCTCTTGATAAGATCAGGAGAAGGCTGATCTAAGCTGTAGATAAGATAAGGGTCTTATCCTTATCACTTAAAGAGAGTCCAAATTCAGATAATGATCTGAATTAGGAAACTCCTGATAGGATCAGAAGCTAATCTCTTCAAGCCTACAAGAAGGGGGTGAACAATCCAGATCATCCAATCATCCAAAGATCAAATCTCAGATAACCAAGAGAGAAAACATCTATGCCATCTTTTGCACTTGCATTCTCCTCCAGTTGCCGCCTCACTGCTAGTTCGATCTCCTTGGTGGGAGAAGATCAATAAGTGTTCTTGATATCAGTCTTTGGAGAAAGGTTGATAGGAAGTTGTGCTTACTGCCTCCATTGGATTCTTCCTGAAGAGTTTGGTTCATGGGACGGACCCTGCTGATTTTGCTTCTCCATTGAGAGATACTATTTCTCTGTATAGGTATATCCCTCTCCTATTATTTCATTTCAAATCTGGTTTGGTTTATGGTTCAAGATTGATCCATGAAAAATATGATTTTTCTAAAATAGGGAATACGATTCCCAATTGAAGGGAGAGAAATTTTGAAATTCACCCACCTTATTTCACAAGTTTTGGGCATCCATGTGATGGATCTCTCTCTCCCTTCATGTGGGACATCTCCCTCTACCCTTGAGCTCTCCTCATCAAGAACAACTTCTTAATGATGATTGTTCAGGATGTTTTCGTCTTCCAAGAAATGGGAATTTCCGCTACAGAACACCTCCCATTCTCCTGGATCATAGAATAAGTAACCTATAGAGCCTTTGGGGTAGCCTATGAATAGGCAATGACTGGTCTTCGGTTTCAATTTATCCGCACTCATTCTTTTTACATGTGTTGGACAACCCCAAATCCTCAAGTGTCTCACACTTGGTTTCTTACCGGTACAAAGCTCATAGGGAGTCTTCATAACTTATTTGGTTGGAACCTAGTTCAACACGTATATCACAGTCTCTAATGCATAACCCCAAAAGGATGTGGGTAATTCTGAGTGTACGAGAAATTATTGGTGTTAGACAGTGTATGCCCTTAGCTCCAATCAGAATGATGTACCTTATGACATTTAATGTAAATGAATAAAATACATATTTGATTCATGTTATTAGTGCATTTCTGTGTAATACCATTAAACTGGACACATATGAGACTCGTGTTAGTTTAGAATCTTCATAGTCGTTGGGTAGAACTAGGGAGATTTATCCTGCCAAGGCTGACACTAATGTGCCACCAAGTTGGTTGGGGTGGCTTGTCTTAGCTGCCAGGGTGAGACCTGAGGTACATGCAATGTGTGTTTTCTTGAAACCCTGAACCGGACCAGAACTGTTTAAAAGCTATATGTGCCGAACAGCTCACTGCTATTCAGTGAGCAATTTTATCCCTACATGTGATGTATGGATGTGTGATGTGCAATGTTCATGGGCCATAAGTACTTGACCATGCTGATACGATAGTGGCTCTTGCGCACACCATGGCTGAATGCACATCATTGCCATGGTGTCCCTAAAAGATCATTGGATGATCTCCCTTTGTGGTGGGCCCCACACCTCCTGAAGAGGAACCGTGCAGAACCCTAGCTGTTAGGGCCCACCAAAATCTAGCTTTATGAAAGTCTGTGGGAGCCATTTCTATGTAGATAACATGAATCAAATTAGGTTGTGGACTAATATTTGCTTTTTATCAGAAATGGCAAATGGGCAATTCGCTAAATTTTTGGACAACAACAAACTAAAGGGCACAAACTATGGTGACTAGTATCGTAACCTTATGCTGGTCTTGACATCGGAAAAACTGGACAAAATAGTTAAACATTCCGCCTCGAAGCATCTAGGTGATAGGGCTTCTGAGTCCCGTAGGAGGGACTACCAGGAATGGGAAGAGAAAAATTCCCTAGCCCGCTGCTACATGATATCCTCCTTGAATAATTTGATACAATGACAGTTCAATCAGATCGAATTGTCCAAGGATATATTGGATAGTCTATGGACGATGTACAAAGAGCAGAATCATTCTACTTGGTAGAAGGTCTTGAAGCAATTCATGACCACGCAGATGTCCATGAACCAACAGGTTCATGACCATTGTCTCAAGATGATGGGTTATATTATTGAACTTGAGGCTCTTGGATCCGAGCTTGACCATGTCATGAAGGTGGATGCCATCCTAAATTCTCTGCCTTCTTCCATCAATTAGTTCATCATGAACTACAACATTAACAAGCTAAATGTTAGCATTCAGGAACTCAGCAATATGTTGCAGAGGGCCAAAGAACTGATAAAGAAAGATGAGCCCATTGCTATGCTTGCTTGATGAGACTAAAATGTACCCTATTTTTTATCCCTTAATACTCACTCTTTTACATTAATTTAGCACTTAAATGGACTAATTACTCTTGTATTTCGAATCAGTGCAAGAAAAAAGGCAATTGGAAGAAAACATGGCAATTCAGAGGATTTTGCACAATTTCGACAACAGTCCGTAATCTAGGTATAACTCTCAATTCCGGACTCTGAATTGGACAATTCAAGAGGCATCAGAAAGCTGAAAGAAAGGCCCACAACTTTTATGTTTTGGGTTTTGACAGATTCAGTCTGCATCGAATACGAAACCGGGCCAAAAATTGGAGCAAGTTCGTAGCCAGGCCCATTTCACAGCTGAAGCCCAACTCGTAGAAGAGCCTTGTAGCAGCCCAAGTTTTTAAAGCAACCCAACTCGAATTCAAGAGCCAAGAGCCCCAATTTTGAATGTAACCTCCAGAAAGAGTCTTATTAGATTTAAATTCTTGAATATAATCCTATCAAGATAAGAAGATTGAATTAGATTACTAGAAAAGAGATAGGATAGGATTAATTCAAAACAGATCAGGACTTTCTAATTTGAGCTTAATCTCCTAGAAGGAGTTGGAGAGAGCCCCTCCTCCTAAAGCTATATAAAGGGGGGGTGGACCAGCTTTAGGCATCACTCAAAGCATCCAAGAAATCATCAAGCAACTCAAGCTACCAAGAAGAGCAGTTTGGCTTACTAAGAAGTAGAGCATGGAGGGATCGAAATTCATGAGTAGCTAAGCTTTTCTTTTCTGGTTCAAGGGGGGAGGTTCGATTGTGTCATCATGAGGTTCTATATTTAATTCAAGTTCTTGCTTTTTAATTCAGGTATTCATTGGTTCTTGTGCATATTCTCATTCGATGTTAATGTTAATTAGTCTGACAAATTAATTAATGTTGATTTTCCTACTGCTATCCATGGTTCAGTGATTCATAATTGTCATGAATAGTGGTACAAGTAGCAATTAGGTTAATATCTTTCTGGGTCAATTGTTCATGACAGCCTTTGACCAATGTATTGACATGTTTTAACCTAAGGGAATCAATGGAACAAGATTCGATAATTGCAGCTATCTCAATTATTGTTATTTTGGTTTAACTATTTTCACAAAGCTTAACGCTATCACTAATTGATATGGAACGCTATGTTACCCAGTTGATTAGTGATAAGTGTTGATCGAATGCTGGGTTTGGTTAGCTGATTTAGGAAAACACAAGGTTTATTATGGCTATCCTAATAAATCTAAGGTTAAATGCTTGAATTGCAGGACTACCGAAATCTACCTATGATCAATGACCAATTGACTAACCCGAACCCTTGAATCAGAATTTGGTAAGAATGATTACATCTTGTTAGTTGAATTTGCTATTGCTTTCTTGTTCTTTTAAATTTTAGTTATTTAATTCTCCCACTCAGTACTTTATGAGTACTTTATGAGTTTATTGTAAATGAATAAAAGTGCATATTTGATTCAAGTTCCCTTGGTATGTTTCTGTGTAATACCCTTAAACTGGACACTTAATGAGACTCGTGTTAGTTTAGAATGTTCACAGCCAGTGGGTCAGTCTGGGGAGACCTATCCTGACAAGGCTGACACTATGGTGCCACCAAGTCAGTTGGGGTAGCTTGTCTTAGCTACCAGGGTGAGACCCTAGGCCCATACAGTGTGAGATTAATTGAATCTTTGAACTGGACCAGATTTCCAGTATTGCCCTGGACTTTGGAGATTAATGGGCAAAACTGGAAAGTTACACCCGACCCCTAAACTCGATTATGATATTGTATTAGGTGTCAGATTGGGCTATTTTTGATGTACCAATCAGTGAGATCCTTAGCGGGGGGCAAAACCTGGGTATGTTGGGACAGTCTGAGAATTCATCTAAGTGGATGATCATAGTCCCTTTGTTGGACAAAGGTAATGATCGGAGATGCACTCTCACTGATGGAAACCAAGACTGCCGGCAGCCGATTTAAATCGTTGAAATTTGTTTTGCAAAATTTATTTTATATGAAATATAAAAGTATATATATTATGGTTTTGGAATGATTTGCAAAAGGTTTTAATTCCTGGGATCCATACTTGAGAGAGTGCAACATTGTTCCTTGCAGCCGAGGGAGAGGTCCTCTCTTGTCGGGTAGTGTATGATCATTATGAGCTGAGAGGTTAAGTGTAAGGCCATTGAGGATAATACCTGATGGGCTAATCTTGCATTTGCCCATAGTCCATGGGTGTTACAAGGTGGCTTGGCCCAAGGACCACTTAGGGTAAGTATTGGGCCCATAGAGCCCATCTGATGGGTTTCAGGGGGTGCACTATCTATAACAGTGTATTCGGCCAAGCCTTGTAACAAAGGCTGCGCTGAACCCATGTGGCTGATGTGTAGATCAATGTTTGGGTCCCATGCCATACAAGGAAGCCCAACTGGGCAGTAGTTTGGAAGGCTAAATGAATACATAACCCTAAATGGGCCTTAAGCCCATTTCGAACTGGGCTAATTTGATTAGTCTTCAAGGGGCAAATTCTGAGATAAGATCAACTGATAGGATTGGGCCCACACCCTATCCACTCAGAGAGTCCAAGATCTAAATGAGATTTAGATCTAGAAACTTCCTAATTAGATTAGGAACTGGCTGATCTAATCTGCAGATAAGATAAGGATTATCCCTTATCTTAAAGGGACTTCTAATCCAGATATGATTTGGGTTAGCAACTCCTAATGGGATTAGGAGCTGATCCCTTTAAGTCTATAAAACGAAGAGGGGGCAGCAGCCTTTAGACACACAATCACTAGCAACAGTCTTGTCTTCAAAGCTGAGATCATAGAAGAGAGAATTCTGCACCCTGCAAATACTCTCTAGCCACCTCCTTCCTGCAGCCGCCGCCTACAGCAGTTTGAACTCCATAGCTTGGGAGAAATCAAGATTGGATCTTGATTCTAACCTTTTGGAGAAAAGATTGGTGGGAGTTGTATTCACAAGCCATCCAGGTGATTCTTGAGAAGGATCAGGTTCTTTTGGAAAAACACTGCTGATTCTTCTCCACCTTGCACTGCGCCATCTTCAGTGGGAGCAGATTTTGGATCCTACCTTGGGCATGAACACCTCCATTGAGAGATATTGTTTCTCTGTATCAGGTATTATCTCTCCCTACTCCTTTTAGTTCAGATCTGGTTCAGTTTATGGTTCAAGAATGATCCTTGAAAATATGATTTTCAAAATAGGGAATTCGATTCCCAGTTGAAGGGAGAGAAAAAAATTTGAAATTCGCCCCACTTATTCCGCAATCTTTGGGTGTCCAATGAAGGGATAGGAAATCCATCAGATGGATGCCCAAGATTGTGGAATAAAGGGGGGCGAATTTAAAAAATTTTTCTTTCCCTTCAACTGGGAATCGAATTCCCTATTTAGAAAATCATATTTTCAAAGATCATTCTTGAACCATAAACTAAACCAGATCTGAACCAAAAGGAGGAGAGAGAGATAATACCTGATACAGAGAAATAATATCTCTCAACAGAGGTGTTCACGCCCAAGGTAGAAACCAAAATCTGCTCCCACTGAAGATGGCGCAGTGCATGGTGGAGCAGAATCAGTAGTGTCCTTCCTAAGAACTTGATTCTTCCCAAGAATCACTTGGGCGGCTAGTGAATACAACTCCTACCAATCTTTTCTCTAAAAGATTGGAATCAAGATCCGATCTTGATTTCTCCCAAGCAATGGAGATCGAACTGCTATAGGCGGCGGCTGCAGGAAGGAGGCGGCTAAAGAGAATTTGCAGGGTGTAGAATTCTCTCTTCTGTGATCTCAGCTCTGAAGACAAGACTGTTGCCAGTGATTGTTGGATGTCTAAAGGCTGCCACCCCCTCTTCCTTTTATAGACTTAAAGGGATCAGCTCCTAATCCCATTAGGAGTTGCTAACCCAAATCATATCTGGATTAGAAGTCCCTTTAGGATAAGGGATAATCCTTATCTTATCTGTAGATTAGATTAGCCAGTTCTTAATCTAATTAGGAAGTTTCCAAATCTAAATCTCATTTAGATCTTGGACTCTCTGAGTGGATAGGGTGTGGGCCCAATCCTTTCAGTTGATCTTATCTCAGAATTCGTCCCTTAAAGACTAATCAAATTAGCCCAGTTCGAAATGGGCTTAAGGACCATTAAGGGTTATGTATTCATTAAGCCTTCCAAACTGCTGCCTAGTTGGGCTTCCTTGTATGGCATGGGACCCAAACATTGATCTACACATCAGTCACATCGGTTCAGCCCAGCCTTTGTTACAAGGCCTGGCCGAATAAACTGTTATGGACAATGCACCCCCTGAAAAACCCATAAGATGGGCTCTATGGGCCCAACACTTACCCTAAGTGGTCCCTGGGCCAAGCCACCTTGTAACACCTAGGGACTGTGGGCAGATGCAAGATTATCCCATCAGGTATTATCCTCAATGGCCTTACACTCAACCTCTCAGTCCATAATGATCATACAATGCCCGACAAGAGAGGACCTCTCCCTCGGCTGCAAGGAACAGTGTTGCACTCTCTCAAATATATATATATATATATACTTTTATATCTCATATAAAATATATTTTGCAAAATAAATCTCAACGATTGAAATCGGTTGCCGGCAGAATTGGTTTCCATCAGTGAGAGCGCATCCCCGTGAAAGAAAGGTAGGATCCATCTAATGGACACCATAAAGGTTGCGGAATGGGTGGGAAAATTTCAAAAATTTCCTACCTTCTCCCAACTAGGAATCATATTCCCTAAATTTAGAATACAATATTCAAGGATCCTACTTGAACCATAATCAAACCAGATCTGTACCAAAAGATAAATGGGAGGAATATACCTGATCCGGAGAAATAATATCTCCCAAAGTTGGTGTTCACGCCCAAAGAATGCTCCAAGATCCGTTCCTGCTGAAGATGACACAGTTGTGGATGGAAAAGAACCAGCACGGTGCGTCCTACACACTGGATCCTTCACAAGAATCCTCTGGATACACTAAACACTGAATCCTTTTAGTCTTTTTTGCAAGACTGATGTCAAGAACAGATTTCTTGACTTTCTTTTTCTGCAAAGATCTAATCTTGCAAAAACAGATGGCGGCGGCAGGAGGAGAAATCTAAAGGCGAAAAGGCTGAACTGCCTTTTTTTCTTTTTCTGCCGTATGAAATGAGATCCTATCTCAATTCGCAGGAGATATCCTATATCTCTTCAAGGTGGTTCGAAATCTGATATTTCTCTTTTTTTGGGTTTCTCCTCCTTTCTTCTTGATTAAGAATCCTCCTAATTAGGAGTTATCCCAATCCGAATCAGTATTTGGATTGGGGATAATCTTAATCCTATCTGCAGATAAAGTTAGCTTACTCCTGATCTTATCAGGAGGTTACCAGATTCAAATCTAATTTGAATTCGGTCTCCAAGAGTGGATAAGGCTAAAGGTCCAATCCTTTTACTAACATTAATCTCAGATTCGCCCCAAGGATGGGTGGTCATATCAGCCCACCTCGAAATGGGCTTCTGGCCCATTAAGTGTTCAGTGTCTAATTACTTTCCAATCTGCTGCCTAGTTGGGATTCTTTGTATGGCGTGGGACCCAAGCATTGATCTACACACCAGCCACATGGGTTCGGCCTAACCTTTAATACAAGGCCCAGCCGAATTCACTGAAAAACTCAATGAACCCCTTGAGTCCATCATATGGACCCTATGGGCCCAACACTTACATTAAGTGGTCCCTGGGCCAAACCATCTTATAAAAACCCAGGGACTGTGGGCAGGTGCAAGATTAGCCCATCAGGTATTATCCTCAATGGTCTTACACTTAACCTCTCAGCCCTTAATGATCAAGCACTGCCCGACAAGAGCGGATCTCTCCCTCGGCTGTAAGGAATAGTGCTGCACTCTCCTCTCACATGGATCTGGGGAATTAAAACCATTTGCAAACAATTTGAAACCGTACATATATATATAAATATATTAATTTTGCAAAACAAAATTCCAACGATTGAAATCAACTGCCGGTAGTTTGGTTTCCATCAGAGAGAGTGCATTCCCGATCATTACCCTTTGTCCGACAAAGTGGCTGATTCTGTCACTATGATCACCCACTTAGATGAATTCTCAAACTGCCCCAACATACCCAGGTTTTGATCCCCGCTAAGGATCTCACTGATTGGCATATCAAAGGCAACCTGATCCAACACCTAGTGAAGTGTCATAATAGAGTCTAGGGGTTAGGTGTAACTTTCCAGTTTTGCCCATCTATCTCCAAGGTCCAGGGCAAGACTGGAAATCTGGTCCGGTTCAAGGATTCAAGTAATCCCATACTGCATGTGCCTCGGGTCTTACCCTGATGGCTGAGACAGGCCATCCCAACACTTGGTGGCACACCAGCATTAGCCTTGGCAGGATAAATATCCCCAGACTTATCCAACGGCTGTGAACATTTAAAACCAATTGAATCTTTATAAATGTCCAGTTTTAAGTACAAGTATTACTTCTTTAAAAACTAATTCTACGGTTCCTATTGCCTCTGCTGCAACACTTGCAGTTGTTCCCAAGAATAGTGTCACTTCACCTTCACTCAACCTTCTGCTAACTTTGAACCCCTGCAGTGAGTTACACGCATGAGTTGAAGCCCCGGAGTCAACACACCAGGACACAGAAGTAACTAACATGTTAGTTTCTATGACACAAGTTTCGATGTTACCTTTCTTAGATTCCAGGTAAGCAGGACAATTCCTCTTCCAGTGGCCGGTCTGTTTGCAGAAGTGACAGAAATCAGATGCCTTGTTCTTCTTCTGCTTCTTAGGTTTGGCAGCCTTCTTCTGAGGCTTCTTTTCCTTTCTCTTTTTCTTGCGCGATTTGTTAGCTTTAGCAAGCATAATCACAGGCTCATCCTTCATGAGTAGATCCTCGGCTCCCTGCAACATATTGCTGAGTTCCTGGACGCTGACATTCAGCTTATTCATATTGTAGTTCATTGTGAACGCATTAAAGGAAGAGGGCAAAGAATTGAGGATTGCATCCACTTGCATGCCAAGATCAAGCCTGGATCCAAGAGCTTCAAGTTCGTTAATGTATCCCATCATTCGAAGACAATGGTCATGAACTTTCTGCCCTTTTGTCATCTGCGCGGTCATGAACAATTTCAGGACCTTCTGTTGAGTAGAACGGTTCTGCTCTTCATACATTATTCTTAGACTGTCCAATATGTCCTTGGTTAATTTGATCTGATCGAACTGCCTTTGCATTGAGTTGTCTAATGAGGCAATGACAAAGCAGCGGGGTAGAAAGTTCTTATCCTCCCACTCTTGGTAGTCCCTCCTACGGGCCTCAGAAGCCCTATCACCCGGACGTTCCGGGGCAGGATTTTTCACCACCTTGTCTAAATTTTCAGAAGTTAGGACCAGCATAAAATTTTTGTACCAGTCGGCATAGTTTGGGCCCTTAAGCTTGTTATCACCTAGAAGCTTTGCAAATTGACCGTTTTCCATTTTCTGATAAAATAGCAAAATCATTAGTCCACAACCTTAGTTTGATTCATGTTACCTACATAGATATGGCTTTTAATCTATGTTCCATTCCCATTTGTTCATCTCTGAGATTTCCCTCCTTTCTCAGTGACGGAGACGATGAAATGTCTCTGGAAATGTGGGAAATCACATGGGGTGCGTGAAGCCAACTGTTTCAGCTGCATAACCCCACCACCTTTCTGTGACGGATCATATTCACTCATCAAATGAGTTTCCCTTTGGCCTCTATCAGACAAGGTTCAGAGCCGTTTTCAGGTAAACCTTTCTGTCCAGTGAGTGCTTTCCCATCATATTCAGGTTACGCCAAGGTACCGTGAGAGAGTTCCCATTTTCTGGTGAAGCCCCTCCCACATCGGTCTATGACGCCCCTATCATCTTAGGAAACACTCTAATAGATACAACAGCAAATGGATAGCCCAATTTTATGGTGCGTTTCCTCATTATTGATGGACCCATCATTGTGCTAATGACGGAAGGCCTTTAGAGAGTCCATCATATGGGTCTCCCTATCACATGCATTCATATTTGCTGGAGGGAACAAAATTACGCCCTAGTTTTAATTTAGGTCAAACCAGAGTGGCTCCCACTGACTTTCATAAAGTCAGATTTCTGGTGGGCCTTAATCGGCTAGGGGTTCCGTGCGCATCCCTTTTCAGGGTTGTGGGGCCCACCAAGCAAAGAGGGGTCATCCAATGACCTTGAAGGACACCATGGCAATGATGTGCATTTAGCCATGGTGTGCGCAAGAGCCACTAACGAGTCTTCATGGGCCAAGTACTTATGGCCCATGGTCGCAGCACATCAAACATCCAAACATCACATGTAAAGGAGGAAATGATCCAATCAATTAACTGCTGTAAAGCCCATCGAATAGCCCATTGAAATCCAAGTCATTAACAATTAATGTCTACTAGGTGTATTGGCTGAATTGCATATAGCAGTTCGGCCCATACAGCTTATCTCACAGTAATGGGCCTTTTGCAGTTTTAACCCTTTAAAATTGGGCTTTACAGGTAGGCTGAATTAATCCCTGTAATTGAACATCAGATTTGGAACAGCAAGTGTGAGAAATACAGACTGAAAAACAGTCCCTATCGAACCCCAGATTTGGTCCAAATAGTTTTGGTCCAATCTAGTCCGAGAGGATCCAAAACTGATTTTCAATTCAAGAATTAATTCATGAAAGATCTGAAATTAATAATTTTGATTTCAAACAATCACAAATCAAACTATGGACTGTTCACACCACCTGCAAAATAGAGGTTAATCACAAGGGTTGCAGTTTCACAAACTGCAAATCGTAGAAAGCGATTTCTCCAACTGCAAATCTCCAGCGCCGCCTTCTTCTTCCTTCTTCTTTAATCAAGAAAAATAACAGAAATCCTATTTCTATTAATTACATTCTTGATCAAATCCTATACATTCAGTCTAAAAATAAAAAAAATTACAAACCGAATTAAATAAATAGAAAGAAAAAGGGTGCGCAGACTATCTGCGCCAAATCTGCACTGCGATCTCCAGGTTCGAACAGTCCATTAAATCAAAATAAATAAAGAACAATTCTAAATAAATTTTGGATTTAATAAAAATTAATTTCAGATCAATCGCCCTTAACAAGAAACAGTTTCTTGAAATAAAGAAAACAATCTGCGCAAATCATGAAAGAACACCTTCTATCCATCTGCGCAGGGTCAGATCTAACTTTCTTTTGGTTCAAGATTCGAACCTGTGGCTCTGATTCCACTGAAAGAAAGGTAGGATCCATCTAATGGACGCCATAAAGGTTGCGGAATGGGTGGGCAAATTTCAAAAATTTCCTACCTTCTCCCCACTGGGAATCATATTCCCTAAATTTAGAATACAATATTTAAGGATCCTACTTGAACCATAATCAAACCAGATCTGTACCAAAAAGATAAATGGGAGGAATATACCTGATCTGGAGAAGCAGTATCTCCCAAAGTTGGTGTTCACGCCCAAAGAATGCTCCAAGATCCGTTCCTGCTGAAGTTGACACAGCTGTGGATGGAACAGAACCAGCACGGTGCGTCCTACACACTGGATCCTTCACAAGAATCCTCTAGAAACACTAAACACTGAATCCTTTTAGTCTTTTTTGCAAGACTAATGTCAAGAACAGATTTCTTGACTTTCTTTTTCTGCAAAGATCTAAACTTGCAAAAACAGATGGCGGCGGTAGGAGGAGAAATCTAAAGGCGAAAAGGCTGAACTGCCTTTTTTTTTTTTCTGGAGTATGAAATGAGATCCTATCTCAATTCGCAGGAGATATCCTATATCTCTTCAAGGTGGTTCGAAATCTGATATTTCTCTTTTTTTGGGTTTCTCCTCCTTTCTTCTTGATTAAGAATCCTCCTAATTAGGAGTTATCCCAATCCAAATCAGTATTTGGATAGGGGATAATCTTAATCCTATTTGCAGATAAAGTTAGCTTACTCCTGATCTTATCAGGAGGTTACCAGATTCAAATCTAATTTGAATTTGGTCTCCAAGAGTGGATAAGGCTAAAGGCCCAATCCTTTTACTAACATTAATCTCAGATTCGCCCCAACGATGGGTGATCATATCAGCCCACCTCGAAATGGGCTTCTAGCCCATTAAGTGTTCAGTGTCTAATTACTTTCCAATCTGCTGCCCATTAGGGCTTCTTTGTATGGCGTGGGACCCAAGCATTGATCTACACACCAGCCACATGGGTTCGGCCCAGCCTTTAATACAAGGCCTAGCAGAATTCACTGAAAAACACAATGAACCCCTTGAGTCCCTCATATGGACCCTATGGGCCCAACACTTACATTAAGTGGTCCCTGGGCCAAGCCATCTTATAAAAACCCAGGGACTGTGAGCAGGTGCAAGATTAGCCCATCAGGTATTATCCTCAATGGTCTTACACTTAACCTCTGACGGGTTTGTCGAAGCCCTCAAAATTAGTACTAGTCCCACAATAAAATATTTGCAGTAAAAGTGGTTCTAGGTCGAATCCCACAGGGAGCAAATCAATAATCTCTTAGCCGAATGGGTAAAGTAATTGTGTGGGAAAAATAAATAAATAAAATTAAAAAAATAACAAACTAAACAAACAAGAGAAAATCAGTTTTACCGAATTCTGATTCAACGGTTTGGGTTGAATCGACTGGCCATCGATCCTAGGTACAATTCAGCATTCTTGCAATTCAAGCATTTAACCTTAGATTTATTAGGATAGCCATAATAAACCATGTGTTTTCCTAATTCAGTTGACCAAACCCAGCATTCGATCAACACTTATCACTACTCAACTGGGTACGATAGCGTTCCATGTTAAACAATGATAGCATTAAGATTTGCGAAAACAGTTAAACCAAAATAACAATAATTGAGATAGCTGCAATTACTGAATTTTGTTCCATCGATTCTTTTAGGTTGAACCATGTTAAAACATTGGTCAAAGGGTGTCACGAACAATTGACCCAAAAAGATAACAACCTAATTGCTACTTGTACCATTATTCGTGACAATTACGGATCACCGAAATCATGGATAGCAGTAGGAAAATCAACATTAATTCAGTTTGTCAGACTAATTAACATTAACATCCAACAAAAATGTGCACAAGAACCAATGAATACTTGAATTAAAAAGCAAGAAAATAAATTAACTACAGAACCTCACAATGACACAATCGAGCCTCTCCCCTTGAACCAGAAAAAAGAAGCTTAGCTGCTCATGATCTGCGCAATCTCCATGCTTTGCTTCTCCATGGCTGAACTGATCTTCTTGAGTTGCTTGATGCTTGATTGCTGAATGATTGAGTGGTTTCTAGAGCTGGTTCGCCCCCCTCTTTATATAGCCAAAGGAGAGGGCTGTTTTCCAACTCCTTCTAGGAGATCATCTTATCCTTAGGGAGTTTTGATCTTATCTTGAATTAATCCTATCCTATCTCTTATTTAATGCTCTAATCTCAATCTTCTTATCTCTCTAGGATTACATTCAAGAATTTAGATCTGATAAAACTCTCTCCTTGGAGATTACATTCGAAATTCGGACACTTAACTCTTGAATTCGAGTTGGGCTGCTTCAAGCTACTTCTGCGAGTTGGGCTTAAGTTGTGAAATGGGCCTGGCTGCGAACTTGCTCCGACTTTGGGCTCGTTTTCGTACTTGATGCGGGCCGAATCTGTCAAAACCCAAAACATAAAAGTTGTGGGCCTTCCTTTCTTCTTTCTAATGCTTCTTGAATTGTCCAATTCGGTGTCCGGAATTGAGATTTAGGCCCAGATTAATGACTGTCGCCGAAACTGTGCAAAATCACCCGATTTGTCCTGTTTTCTTCCAATTGCCTTCTTTATTGCCCTGAATCGAAATACAAGAGTAATGAGTCCATTTAAGTGCTAAATAAATGTAAAAGAGTGAATATTAGGGGATAAAATTAGGATTCGTTTTGGTCTCATCAACCTCTCAGCCCTTAATGATCAAGCACTGCCCGACAAGAGAGGACCTCTCCCTCTGCTACAAGGAACAGTGCCGCACTCTCCTCTCACATGGATCCCGGGAATTAAAACCATTTGCAAACAATTTAATACCGTACATATATATATATAAATATATTAATTTTGCAAAACAAAATTCCAACGATTGAAATCAACTGCCAGCAGTTTGGTTTCCATCAGAGAGAGTGCATTCCCGATCATTACCCTTTGTCCGACAAAGTGGCTGATTCTGTCACTATGATCACCCACTCAGATGAATTCTCAAACTGCCCCAACATACCTAGGTTTTGATCCCAGCTAAGGATCTCACTGATTGGCATATCAAAGGCAACCTGATCCAACACCTAATGAAGTGTCATAATCGAGTCTAGGGGTCAGGTGTAACTTTCCAGTTTTGCCCATCTATCTCCAAGGTCCAGGGCAAGACTGGAAATCTGGTCCGGTTCAAGGATTCAAGTAATCCCATACTGCATGTGCCTCGAGTCTTACCCTGATGGCTGAGATAGGCCATTCCAACACTTGGTGGCACACCAGCATCAGCCTTGGCAGGATAAATCTCCCCAGACTTATCCAACGGCTGTGAACATTTAAAACTAACATGAATCTCTATAAATGTCCAGTTTTAGGGTTTTACATAGAATTAAACCTAACAATATGAATCAAACTTGCACTTTATTTATTTCCACTAAATAATAAAAGTACATCAAATCAGATTGAAGCTAAGGGCATACAAAAACCGTCTAACACCCCGATCATTACCTTTGTCCGACAAAGGGGCTGATCCTGTCACTATGATCACCCACTTAGATGAATTCTTAGACTGTCCCAACATACCCAGGTTTTGACCCCCGCTAAGGATCTCACTGATTGGTATATCAAAGACAACCCAATCCGACACCTAGTGCAGTATCATAATCGAGTCTAGGGGTTGGGTGTAACTTTCCAGTTTTGCCCATCAATCTCCAAGGTCCAGGGCAATACTGGAAATCTGGTCCAGTTCAAAGATTCAATTAATCCCACACTATATGTGCCTAGGGTCTCACCCCGGTAGCTGAGACAAGTCACCCCAACTGACTTGGTGGCACCACAGTGTCAGCCTTGTCAGGATAGGTCTCCCCAGACCGACCCACTGGCTGTGAACATTCTAAACTAACGCGAGTCTCATTAAGTGTCTAGTTTAAGGGTATTGCACAGAAACATACCAAGGGAACATGAATCAAATATGCACTTTTATTCATTTACAATAAACACATAAAGTACATCATTTTGATTGAAGCTAAGGGCATACAAAACTATCTAACAGCTCCCATTTGCACTTAGGTCCAATCAGGTACTAGCCGGAGTCCCAGACTTTCCATGTGTTTCATAAACACTTTCTGTGTCATTGGCTTAGCCAATGGGTCTACGACATTCTCTGCCGATGCTACCTCTTAATATCATCCTCCCGTAGGTCCATTGTTGTCATACAACAATGGAATGGGTGATGTGCTGAATTCCAAAATTAGGAATGAACACCTTCATTCATAAGGCAGCCTCATTTACGGCAATGCGCTCGGCTTTGTTTGTGGACTATTAATTTGCATCTTAGGACCCCTGTTTGCTGACACTCAGAAAACAAGACACGATCCTATCATGAAAACATATAAAGATGTAGACTTTCTATCTTCTGGATCCAACTGGAAATCGGCATCTGTATACCCTTAGATTTGTAGTGAGCTACCATCGAATACTAGACAAAACTCTTTTGTCCTTCGAAGGTACTTAAGTATGTTTTTCACAGCAGTCCAATTCTCCTGCCCTGGGTTGGCTTGAAATCTGCTTACTACACTCACTACTTGAGCAATGTCAGGGCAAGTGCACAGCATGGCATACATGATGCTTCCTACGGCAGGCGCATAGGGAACGTCTTTCATGCCATCAATCTCCTCAGAAGTCTTGGGAGACATCTTCTTGGAGAGAATGACTCCATTCCTGAAAGGAACATTTCCTTTCTTGGAGTTTTCCATGCTGTATCTTTTGACTATTTTGTCAATGTAGGCAGATTGGGATAATCCTATTATCCACTTCGATCTATCTCTATAGAGTCGAACACCCAGTATATAGGAGGCCTCTCCAAGATCTTTCATCGAGTATTGCTGCGAAAGCCATACTTTTAGCGTAGTCAACATTCCTACATCATTCCCAATGAATAGGATGTCATCCATATACAGAGCCAAAAAGGTAACCTTATCTCCACTGTACTTACTCTAAACACAGGGTTCATCTGGATTCTGCTTGAAGTCAAACGATTTGACGGCAGAGTCATGACGGATGTTCCAACTTCTCGAAACTTGCTTAAGTCCATAAATGGATCTATAAAGTTTACATACCATGTTTTCCTGACCCGCATCTATGAAGCCTTGCGGCTACTGCATATAGATATCTTCAGTAAGATCACCATTCAGGAATGCAGTTTTGACATCCATTTGCCAAATCTCATAATCATGGTATGCTGCTACAGATAGCAAGATCCTAATGGATTTAAGTATGGCCACAGGCGAAAAGGTTTCCTCATAATCGATGCCCTCTTTCTGAGTGTACCCTTTCGACACCAAACGAGCTTTGATGGTCTCAACCCTACCATCAGGGCCCTTCTTCCTCTTTAAATCCATTTGCAAACAATTGCTTTTACCCCGGAGGGCAGATCTACTAGAGTCCAAACTCCATTGGTCTCCATTGAGTCCATCTTTGCTCTCATGGCCTCCACCCACTTCTGGGAATCTATGTCCAACATAGCTTCCGCGTAAGTCATGAGATCCTCCTCACTAGTCAAGGTTTTTACTAGGTAACTATCCTGGTCATAACCATAACAGACTGGTGGCCTGGATACCCGAGTGGATCTTCTAGGTTGGTCACTACCTGGAGCTTGTGGGACATCTCCCACTGCTCCTGAGCTCTCCTCATCAAGAACAATTTCATGACGATGGGTGTCCAGGATATAATTGGTCTCCAAGAACTGAGCATTTCGATAGCAGAACACTTTCTGGTCACTTGGGTCATAGAAAAGGTAACCTACAGAGCCTTTTGGGAAGCCTACAAATAGGCAACGGCTGGTCTTTGATTCCAATTTGTCCGTACTCGTTCTTTTAACGTGTGCTGGACAACCCCAAATCTTCAAGTGTCTGACACTTGGTTTCTTTCCGATCCAAAGTTCATATGGAGTGTTCGGAACCGATTTGGTTGGAACCCGATTCAGCACGTAGATCGCAGTCTCTAATGCGTAACCCCAAAAGGATGTGGGTAACTCTGAGTGTATGAGAAGTGACCAGACCATATCCAATAAGGTCCTATTCCTCCTCTCTGAAACACCATTAAGTTGTGGTGTAGCAGGTGGAACTAATTGTGATACTATCCCATTGTCCTTTAAGTAGTCCCCGAACTCGTCAGAGAGATACTCGCCACCTCGATCAGATCGAAGGGCTTTAATTTCTCTCCCCAACTGTTTCTCGACCTCTTGTCTAAACTCTTTGAACTTTTCAAAGTATTTAGACTTGTGTCTCATTAGGTACACGTAACCATATCGTGAGAAATCATCTGTGAAGGTGATGAAATACACATGTTGATTCCGTGTCCTAACACTTAGGGGACCACATACATCAATATGTATTAGGTCAAGTGTGCCTATACATCTTTCAGGCTTATCGTCAAATGGCCATTTTTGTCATCTTTCCTTGTAGGCAAGGCTCACAGGTGGGAAGATCTTCTACAGTTAGAAAATCCAAAGGACCATCCTTTACCAACCTTGTGATTCGGTCAACACCGATGTGGCCAAGTCGGTAGTGCCACAGACACGTGGGATTAAATGTATCACGGGCTCTCTTCTTGGGTATTTCAGCCGACGTAGTTTCGGTCATGTTAGTTTCTAGAGAAGGATGTAGAACATAGAGACCATTCTCCAGTTCCCCGTATGCGATGAATCTATTATTTCTTTTAATAGTAATCGTATTACTAAAGAAGACAGAATAACCATCTGCACACAGTTTTGAAACAGAAATCAAATTTCTTCTTAAGTTTTGTACATAAAGACAATCTTTGAGTATAATTTTTCCTTCTCTAAAATTTAAGTCCACGGTTCCTATTGCCGCGGCTGCAACAGTTGCAATAGTCCCCAAGTAGAGAGTGACTTCTCCTTCACTCAGCCTTCTGCTTACCTTGAACCCCTGTAGTGAGTTACACGCATGAGTTGAAACCCCGGAGTCAATACACCAGGACGCAGAAGCTACCAATAAATTGGTTTCTATAATACAAGTTTCGAAATTAGCTTTCTTGGATTCCAGGTAGGCAGGACAATTCCGTTTCTAGTGGCCGGTCTTCTTGCAGAAGTGACATGCATCTAATGCTTTGTCTTTCTTCTGCCTTTTTCCCTTGGTGGCTTTCTTCTGAGGCTCCTTTGCCTTCCTCTTTCTCTTGCCCTTTTTGCTAGTTTCAACAAGCATAGCTACAGGCTCATCCTTTTTAATCAGTTCTTCAGCTCTTTGCAACATATTGCTGAGCTCTTGCAAGCTGACATTCAGCTTGTTCATGTTATAGTTCATGATGAACGGATTAAAGGAAGGAGGCAATGAATTAAGGATAGCATCTATCTGGGTTGTGAGGTCTAGCCCGGATCCAAGAGCCTCCAGTTCGTTGGTGTAACCCATCATCCGAAGACAATGGTCGAGAACTTATTGGCCCTTGGACATTTGAGTGGTCATGAACTGCTTCAAGACCTTTTGCCGAGTAGAACGATTCTGCTCATCATACATCGTCCTTAGGCTGTCCAATATGTACTTGGCAAGTTTGATCTGATCGAACTGCCTCTGTATTGGGTTGTCCAGGGAAGCGATGATGTAACACCGGGCTAGGAAGTTTTTCTCCTCCCATTCCTGATAGTCTATCATTCGGGCCTCAGAAGCCCTATCTCCCAGATGCTCCAGGGTAGGATTCTTTGCCACTTTGTCCAGCTTTTCTGAAGCTAGGACTAGCATAAGGTTCTTGTACCAGTCGGCGTAGTTTGGGCCCTTAAGCTTGTTGTCATCAAGAAGCTTTGCAAAAGATCCGTTTGCCATTTTCTAATAAAAGAGCAAACATCAGTTCATAACCTAATTTGATTCATGTTCATTTCATAGATATGGATCTACGATCCATTTCCATTTATTAATCTCTGAGATTTCCCTCCTTTCTCAGTGACGGAGACTATGGGTTGTCTCTGGAAATGTGGAAAATCACATAGGGTGCGTGGAACCAACTGTTTCAGCTGCATAACCCCACCACCTTTCTGTGAAGGATCATATCCACTCATCATATGAGTTTTCCCTTTGGCCTCTGTCAGACAAGGTTTAGAGTCATTTTCAAGTAAACCTTTCTGTCTAGTGAGTGCTTATCCATCATATTTGTGAACGCCAAGGTACTGTGAGAGAGTTCCCATTTTCTAGTGAAGCCCCTCCCACATCGGTCTCTGACGCCCCTATCATCTTATGAAACATTCAGACAAGCCCAACAGCAAATGGATAGCCCATTTTCTGGTGCGTTTCCTCATTACTGAAGGACCCATCCTCATGCTAATGATGGAAGGCCTTTAGAGAGTTCATCATATAAATCTCCCTATCACATGCCTTCATATTAGTTGGAGGGAACAAAATTACGCCTTAGTTTGATTTAGGTGAAACCAAAGTGGCTCCCACTGACTTTCATAAACCCAGATTTTGGTGGGCCTTAAATCGGCTAGGGTTCTGCACGTGACCTCTTAATGAGATGTGGGGCCCACCATTGAGGGAGGTCATCCAATGACCAAAAGGGACACCATGGCAATGATGTGCATTCAGCCATGTGCACACCATGACTGAATGCACATCATTGCCATGGTGTCCCTTTTGGTCATTGGATGACCTCCCTGAATGGTGGGCCCCACATCTCATTAAGAGGTTACGTGTGGAACCCAAGCCGATTTAAGGCCCATTGAAATCTGGGTTTATGAAAGTCAGTGGGAGCCACTTTGGTTTGACCTAAATCAAACTAGGGCATAATTATTTGTTCCCTCCAGCTAATATGAGTGCAAGTGATAGGGAGATTCATATGATGAATTCTCTAAAGGCCTTCCATCATTAGCATGAGGATGGGTCCTTCAGTAATGAGGAAACACACCAGAAAATGGGCTATCCATTTGCTGTTGGGCTTGTCTGAATGTTTCATAAGATGTTAGGAGCATCATAGACCGATGTGGGAGGGGCTTCACCGGAAAATGGGATCTCTCTCACGGTACCTTGGCATTCACAAATATGATGGGTAAGCACTCACTAGATAGAAAGGTTTACCTAAAAATGGCTTTGAACCTTGTCTGACAGAGGCCAAAGGGAAAACTCATATGATGAGTGGATATGATCCTTCACAGAAAGGTGGTGGGGTTATGCAGCTGAAACAGTTGGCTCCATGCACCCTATGTGATTTCCCACATTTCTAGAGACAACCCATAGTCTCTGTCACTGAGAAAGGAGGGAAATCTCGAGATGAATAAATGGAAATAGATCGTAGATTGAAAGCCATATCTGTGAAATGAACATGAACCAAATTAGGTTGTTGACTGATGTTTGCTCTTTTATCAAAAACTGGCAAACTGATCTTTTACAAAGCTTCTTGATGACAACAAGCTTAAGGGCCCAAACTACGCCGACTGGTATAGGAATCTTATGCTGGTCCTAGCTTCAAAAAAGCTGGACAATGTGGCAAAGAATCCTACCCTGGAGTGTCCGGGTAACAGGGCTTCTGAAGCCCGAAGGAGAGACTATCAAGAATGGAAGGAGAAAAACTCCCTAGCCCAGTGTTACATCATTGCCTCCTTGGACAACCCAATACAGAGGCAGTTCAATCAGATTGAACTTTCCAAGGACATATTGGACAGCCTGAGGATGATGTATGAAGAGCAGAATCGTTCTACTCGACAAAAGGTCTTGAAATAGTTCATAACCACTCAAATGTCCAAGGGCTAATAAGTTCACGACCATTGTCTTCGCATGATGGGTTACATCAACGAACTAGAGGCTCTTGGATTCGGGTAGGACCTCACAACCCAGATAGATGCTATCCTTAATTCTTTGCCTACTTCCTTTAATCCGTTCATCATGAACTATAACATGAACAAGTCGAATGTCAGCTTGCAAGAGTTCAACAATATGTTGCAAAGAACTGAAGAACTGATTAAAAAGGATGAGCCTGTAGCTATGCTTGTTGAAGCTAGCAAAACAGGCAAGAGAAAGAGGAAGGCAAAGAAGCCTCAGAAGAAAGCCACCAAGGGAAAAAGGCAGAAGAAAGACAAAGCATCAGATGCATGTCACTTCTGCAAGAAGACCGGCCACTAGAAACAGAATTGTCCTGCCTACCTGGAATCCAAGAAAGGTAAATTCGAAACTTGTGTTATAGAAACCAATTTATTGGTAGTTTCTGCATCCTTGTGTATTGATTTTGGGGCTTCAACTCATGCGTGTAACTCACTGCAAGGGTTCAAGGTAAGCAGAAGGCTGAGTGAAGGAGAAGTCACTCTCTACTTGGGGACTACTGCAACTGTTGCAGCCGCAGCAATAGGAACCCTGGAGTTAAATTTTAGAGAAGGAAAAATTATACTCAAAGATTGTCTTTATGTACAAAACTTAAGAAGAAATTTGATTTCTGTTTCAAAACTATGTGTAGATGGTTATTCTGTCTTCTTAAATAATACGATTACTATTAAAAGAAATAACAGATTCATCGCATACGGGGAACTGGAGAACGGTCTCTATGTTCTACATCCTTCTCTAGAAATTAACATGACCGAAACTACGTCGGCTGAAATACCCAAGAAGAGAGCCCGTGATACAGTTAATCCCATGTGTCTGAGGCACTACCAACTTGGCCACATCGGTGTTGACCGAATCACAAGGTTGGTAAAGGATGGTCCTTTGGATTTTCTAACTGTAGAAGATCTTCCCACCTGTGAGCCTTGCCTACAAGGCAAGATGACAAAATGGCCATTTGACGATAAGCCTGAAAGACGTACAAGCACACTTGACCTAATACATACTGATGTATGTGGTCCCTTAAGTGTTAGGACACGGAATCAACAGGTGTATTTCATCACCTTCACAGATGATTTCTGATGATATGATTACGCGTACCTAATGAGACACAAGTCTAAATCCTTTGAAAAGTTTAAAGAGTTTAGACAAGAGCTCGAGAAACAGTTGGGGAGAGAAATTAAAGCCCTTCGATCTGATCGAGGTGGCGAGTATCTCTCTGACAAGTTCAGGGACTACTTAAAGGACAATGAGATAGTATCACAATTATCTCCTCCTGCTACACCACAACTTAACGGTGTTTCAGAGAGGAGGAATAGGACCTTATTGGATATGGTCTGGTCACTTCTCATACACTCAGAGTTACCCACATCCTTTTGGGGTTATGCAATAGAGATTGTGATCTACGTGCTGAATTGGGTTCCAACCAAATCGGTTCCAAACACTCCATATGAACTTTGGACTGTAAAGAAACCAAGTGTTAGACACTTGACGATTTGGGGTTGTCCAGCACACGTTAAAAGAACGATTGCATACAAGTTGGAATCCAAGACCAGTCATTGGCTATTTGTAGGCTACCCAAAAGGCTCTGTAGGTTACCATTTCTATGATCCAAGTGAGCAGAAAGTCTTCTGCAATTGAAATGCCCAGTTCTTGGAGACTGATTATATCCTGGACACCCATCGTCAGGAAATTGTTCTTGATGAGGAGAGCTCAAGAGCAGTGGGAGATGTCCCACAAGTTCCAGGTATTGACCAACCTACAAGATCCACTCGGGTATCTAGGCCACCAGTTCGTTATGGTTATGACCAGGATAGTTACCTAGTGGAAACCTTGACTAGAGAGGAGGATCCCGTGACTTACGCAAAAACTTTGTTGGATATAGATTCCCAAAAGTGGGTGAAAGCCATGAGAGCAGAGATGGACTCAATGGAGACCAATGGAGTCTGGACTCTAGTAGATCCGTCATCTAGGGTAAAAGCAATCGGTTGCAAATGGATTTACAAGAGGAAGAAGGGCCCCGATGGTAGGGTTGAGACCTTCAAATCTCATCTGGTGGCGAAAGGGTACACTCAGAAAGAGGGCATCGATTATGAGGAAACCTTTTCGCCTATGGCCTTGCTTAAATCCATTAGGATCCTGCTAGCTGTAGCAGCATACCATGATTATGAGATTTGGCAAATGATTGTCAAAACTACAATCCTGAATGGAGATCTTACTGAAGATATCTATATGCAACAGTTGCAAGGCTTCATAGCTGCCGGTCAAGAAAACATGGTATATAAACATAATAGATCCATTTATGGACTTAAGCAAGATTCTAGAAGTTGGAACATCCGTTTTGACTCTGCTGTCAAATCATTTGACTTCGACCAGAATCCGGATGAACCCTGTGTTTATAGGAAGTACAGTGGAGATAAGGTTACCTTCTTGGTTCTGTATGTAGATGACATTCTACTCATTGGGAATGATGTAGGAATGTTGACTATGGTGAAAGTATGGCTTTCATAGTAATTCTCCATGAAAGATCTTGGAGAAGCCTCCTATATACTGGGTCTTCGACTCTATAGAGATAGATCGAAGCGGATAATAGGATTATCCCAATCTGCCTACATTGATAAAATAGTCAAAAGATATAGCATGGAAAACTCCAAGAAAGGAAATGTTCCTTTCAAGCATGGAGTCACTCTCTCCAAGAAGATGTCTCCCAAGACTTATGAGGAGATTGATGGCATGAAAGACGTTCCCTATGCCTCTATCGTAGGGATCATCATGTATGCCATGCTGTGCACTTATCCTGACATTGCTCAAGCAGTGAGTGTAGTAAGCAGATTTCAGGCCAACCTAGGGCAGGAGCACTAGACTGCTGTGAAAAACATACTTAAGTACCTTCGAAGGACAAAAAAGTTTTGTCTAGTATTCGATGGTAGCTCACTACAGATCCAAGGGTATACAGATGCCAATTTTTGGTCGGATCCAGATGATAGAAAGTCTACATCTGGATATGTTTTCACGATAGGATCGTGTGTTGTTTGCTGGAAAAGCAGCAAATAGGGGTCCACTACAGACTCCACGACCGAGGCCGAGTACATTGCCGCAAATGAGGCTGCCAAAGAAGCCGTGTGGATGAAGAAGTTCATTCACGAGTTGGGAGTAGTTCCATCCAGCACATCACCCATCCCATTGTTGTGTGACAACAATGGAGCTATTGCTCTGGCTAAGGAGCCACGAGCCCACTCGAAGTTGAAGCACATCAAGAGGAAGTACCATGTACTGAGGGAGATTGTTCGTAGAGGGGACGTCCTGATTCAGAAGGTAGCATCAGTGGAAAATGTAGCAGACCCATTGACAAAGCCACTAGCAAAGAAAGTGTTTGAGAAACACGTGGAAAGCATGGGACTTCGGCTAGTACCTGATTGGACCTAAGTGCAAGTGTTTGAGAAACACGTGGAAAGGTAGGCTGAACCCATGTGGCTGATGTGTAGATCAATGTTTGGGTTCCACGCCATACAAGGAAGCCCCACTGGGTAGCAGTTTGGAAGGCTAAATGAATACATAACCCTAAATCGGCCTTAAGCCCATTTGAAACTAGACTAATTTGATTAGTCTTTAAGGGGCGAATTCTGAGATAAGATCCGCTGATAGGATTGGGCCCACACCCTATCCACTCAGAGAGTCCAAGATCTAAATGGGATTTAGATCTGAAAACTTCCTAATTAGATTAGGAGCTTGCTGATCTAATCTGCAGATAAGATAAGGATTATCCCTTATCATAAAGGGACTTCTAATCCAGATATGATTTGGGTTAGCAACTCCTAATGGGATTAGGAGCTGATCCCTTTAAGTCTATAAAAGGAAGAGGGGGCGGCAGCCTTTAGACACACAATCACCAGCAACAGTCTTGTCTTCAGAGCTGAGTTCATAGAAGTGAGAATTCTGCACCCTACAAATTCTCTCTAGCCGCCTCCTTCCTGCAGCCGCCGCCTACAGCAGTTCGATCTCCATTGCTTGGGAGAAATCAAGATTGGATCTTGGTTCCTATCTTTTGGAGAAAAGATTGGTGGGAGTTGTATTCACAAGCCGTCCAGGTGATTCTTGAGAAGGATCAAATTCTTTTGGAAGAACACTGCTGATTCTGCTCCACCCTGCACTGCGCCATCTTCAGTGGGAGCAAATTTTGGATCCTTCCTTGGGCTTGAACACCTCCATTGAGAGATATTGTTTCTCTGTATCAGGTATTATCTCTCCCTACTCCTTTTGGTTCAGATCTGGTTTGGTTTATGGTTCAAGAATGATCATTGAAAATATGATTTTCTAAATAGGGAATTTGATTCCCAGTTGAAGGGAGAGAAAAATATTTGAAATTCACCCCACTTATTCCGCAACCTTTTGGCGTCCATGTGATGGATTTCCTATCCCTTCAATTACATCTTGTTGGTTGAATTTGATGTTGTTTTCTTGTTCTTTTAAATTTTAGTTATTTAATTCTCCCACTGAGTTATATTATTCATTCGGTTGAGAGATTATTGTTTAGCTCCGTGTGGGATTTGACCTAGTACCACTATTACTATAAGATTTTTATTGTGGGACTTGCATTAATTTTGAGGCCTTCGACAACCCGTCAAAATTTTGGCGTTGTTGCCGGGGTGCTACTTTAATTTCTTAGCTTGTTACCTTCTATTTGTATTAACCTTTTTTGTTTTATGACTTGTGATTCTCAACGAGGTGAATTCGAGTACAATCCCGAAATTGAGAAGATTACCCATCGTTTAAGGAAGGAGGTGAAGCAAAGGAAGGACCATTCACCTAAAAGGGTGAATTCTGAATTTGACCTACCAACTTGTGATCAACCCATCTTTGAAGAGGAAGAAAGGATGGCTGATAGAGAGAGAATGCTAAGGGAGTTGGTTGCACCAATCATGAACTAAAATCTGGTTTGATTCAATTACTTCCTATTTTTCATGGCTTTCCAGGTGAGGACCCTCACAAACATCTCAAGGAATTCCATGTTGTCTGTTCAAGCATGAAACCACAGGGTATGACCGAGGACCAGGTAAAATTAATAGCTTTTCCATTTACATTACAAGATAAAGCAAAGGATTGGTTATATATTCTTCCTCCAGGTTCAATATGCACATGGGTTGAGATGAATAGAATATTTTTAGATGAATATTTTCTTGCATCCCGAGCTGAAAACATTGGGAAAGAAATATGTGGAGTTCGGCAGTTTGGTGGTGAGACACTATACGAATATTGGGAAAGATTTAAATAACTTGTTGCTAGCTGTTCACACCACCAAATACCCAAACAACTCTTGATCCAATACTTTTATGAAGGACTCCAATCTATGGATAGAAGTATGGTAGCTGTAGCTAGTGGAGGAGACTTGGTAAATAAAACACCCGAAGTATGGTAGATGTAGCTAGGAAATTGATTTTCAACATGGCCGAAAGTTCATAACTGTTTGGAGCAAGAACAGATGGCACTACTAGGCGTGTTAATGAGGTAAGCCATGTTAATTTAGAAAATCAAATTTCAGATTTAACTACTTTGGTAAGACAATTGGCTGCAGGGCCATTGCAAACAACTAGAGTATGTGGTGTCTATTCGATCCCTGGGCATCCTACGGATATGTGTCCATCACTGCAGGATGGATCGATGCAGCAAGTTTGTGTCGTAGGAGGATTTCTGGGCCAGCCTCAATGCAAGTATGACCCCCACTCCAATTACTACAATCCGGGGTGGAGGGATCATCCAAATTTGAGCTACAGAAATCAAAGATGACCACAAAGATATCTGCCCCAAGCTTTCAATAGACAGCCCCAATTTTCAGCACCTATCATAGCACAAGGCCAACCCTCAAGTTTAGGTATGTCATTAGATGAAATAGTTAAGGCTCTAGCTACTAACATTCAGCAATTTTAGTAGGAAACAAGAGCCAACATCCAGAACTTGGGGAACCAAATCAGCCAACTTGCTACTTCCATTAGCAAATTGGAGGCATAGAACTCCGGGAAAATACCATCACAGATAGTAGTCATCCCCAAGGAAGATGCAAGTGCAGTGGTGTTGAGAAGCGTGAAGGAGTTGCAGCCCCAACCTACCTCACCAACGAAGGCAGATAAAGGAGATAAGGAAGAGGAGAGACAAGGTTCAAACGAGGACCCCATTGAGGTAATATCCAATCCCCCTCTCCCTAAGATTACTAATGCCATTGTACCACCTTTTCCTAGTAGATTGGAAAAGTCTAAGAAGGAGGAATATGAGCAGGAATTCTTAGAAACCTTCAGGATGGTGGAAATCAACATCCCCTTGTTAGATGCTATAAAATAGATCCTAAAGTATTCAAAGTTTCTAAAAGAATTGTGCACTAACAAGAGGAGGCTGCGAATCGATGAGAAGGTAAGGGTTGGAGAAAACGTTTCAGCTATCATCAAGAGGACTTTGCCAGAAAAATGTGCTGATCCAGGTATGTTCACCTTACCGTGTGTGATTGGAAATAAGCAAATCGAACGTGCCATGCTAGACCTAGGTGCATCCATCAATGTCATGCCATACTCGATTTACTGTGCCTTGAGATTAGGTCCCTTGAAGGAAGCTAGGGTTGTTATTCAGCTAGTTGATCGTTCTAATGCCTACCTGGAAGGGATTGTTGAGGATGTGTTGGTGCAGGTTAATGATTTAATTTTTCTAACCGATTTTTACATCCTGAAGATGGAGGAGGACACAGTCACAAGTTCGGCCCCACTTCTATTAGGCAGGCCATCCTTGAAAATGGCCAAGACCAAAATAGATGTGGACGTGGGTACCCTCTCCGTCGAGTTCGACGGAGAGATTGCTAAATTTAATATATTTGATTCTATGAAATATCCAGGTAAGTGCCATTCGATCTGCTCTATTGATACGATTGATTCGATTGTGCAGGAAGTTTTTGGAGAGGAGGACATGGATGAGGAACTTGAATTCAGTGCACAATTGGACAGGGAGGAGGAGTTCGATACACCCTATGACACTCCGGAACCGATGCCAGAACAAAAGGTAATCAATTTTGATCTTCCATCGTCATTTTTTCAGAAGAAATTGTTGCCTTCTATTTTGTAGGCTCTGAAGTTGGAACTAAAGACCTTACCTGATCACCTTAAGTATGCATACTTGGGCGAAAAAGAGACACTACTCGTGATCATTGCGAAAGGGTTGACCGAAGAACAAGAGGAGTGGCTCATCAAAGTCCTAAGGGAACATAAGGCAGTGATTGGTTGGACCTTAACCGACATAAAGGGGATCAGCCCCTCGATTTGCATGCATAGGATCCTTTTGGAAGATGGCACCAAACCAGTTAGAGAACCACAAAAAAAATCAACCCGGTAATGAAAGAAGTAGTGATGAAAGAAGTACTTAAGTTATTAGATGAAGGGATAATCTACCCAATTTCGGATAGTAAATGGGTAAGTCCTATACATGTTGTACCCAAGAAAACTGGGATAACCATGGTAAAAAATCAAAATAATGAACTAATCCCATTGAGGGTACAAAATGGCTGGCGTATGATAATTGATTTTCGAAAACTTAATTTGGCCACTCGAAAGGACCACTTTCCCTTACCCTTCATCGATCAAATGCTAGAAAGATTAGTAGGTAAGGCCTTCTTCTGTTTTCTTGAAGGATTCTCAGGATATTATCAGATAGTTATTGCCCAGGAGGACCAAGAGAAAACAACTTTCACTTGTCCATTCGGTACCTTTGCTTATAAACGGATGCCTTTCGGTCTGTGTAATACTCTAGGCACTTTTCAAAGATGCATGATAAGTATATTTTCTGATTTTATTGAGAAGTGCATTGAAGTGTTCATGGACGATTTTACTGTTTATGGTGATTCATTTGATGATTGCTTAAATAATTTAAGAAAAATTCTGAATTGATGTGTAGAGACAAATCTTGTTTTGAATTATGAAAAAAGCCACTTTATGGTAAAGGAAGGCATTGTGTTGGGACATGTTATTTCGGCTAGAGGAATAGAGGTCGACAAGGCCAAGATTGCTTTAATTGTGAGCTTACCTTACCCAACAAATGTTAGGGAAGTTGGTTACTTTCTTGGACATGTAGGTTTCTATCGTAGGTTCATCAGAGACTTTTCAAAAATTGCCCTGCCATTGTCCAACTTGCTTCAGAAGGATGTGCCTTTCGATTTCGGTGATGAGTGCAAGGAAGCATTTGACAAGCTCAAGAAACTATTAACAATTGCACCCATTATTCAACCACCTGATTGGAACTTGCCCTTTGGGATCAAGAGCGATGCAAGCAACTATGTAGTAGGAGCTATTTTAGGTCAACAAGTTGATGGGAGGAGCCACGCCATCTACTATGCTTCAAAAATATTGAATGCTACACAGTGCAACTACACAACTACTGAAAAGGAGCTATTAGCAATTGTGTTTTCTTTAGATAAATTTTGATCATATTTGCTTGGCTCTAAAGTAATTGTATTTTCTGATCATGCATCTTTGAAACACCTGCTAGCGAAGAAGGAGTCAAAACTGAGGCTAATAAGGTGGAGACTCTTGGTCCAAGAGTTTGATTTAGAGGTTAAGGATCGAAGGGGAGCTGAAAACTTGGTGGCGGATCATCTAAGTAGGTTGGTGAAAGATGAGGACTCCTTACCCATCTCTAAGTTGTTTCCTGATGAGCAATTGTTTCACATAAAAGGTATGGTCCCTTGGTATGCTGATATTGTAAACAACTTGGTTATCGGAATTTTTCCAAATTACCTTAGTAAGTCCATGAAGAATAAAATCAAGTATGAGGCAAAATAGTATGTATGGGATGAACCCTATCTATGGGAATTCTACTCTGATCAAGTAATTAGGAGGTGTGTTCTTGAGAATGAGCATATGTCGATTTTAAGCTTTTGTCATAACTATGCTTGTGGTGGTCATTTTGGGCCAAAGAGAACTGCTCAAAAGGTTTTAGATAGTGGGCTGTATTGGGCAACCCTTTTTAGAGATGCATACTTGTTTTGTAAAAATTGTGAAAGATGCCAGCAAACAGGTGCATTATCTCGCAGGAATGAGAGGCCCCAAACCCCCATTCTTGTCTGTGAAATCTTTGATGTTTGGGGTATTGATTTCATGGGACTCTTTCCTCCCTCTTGTAGTTTTGCTTATATACTTTTGGCAGTAGATTATGTCTCAAAATGGGTGGAAGGAAAGGCCACCAGGACTGATGATTCTAAGTGTGTTGTAGGGTTTATCAAATCTAACATTTTCAGTAGGTTTGGCATTCCTCGAGCCATCATAAGTGATCAAGGGACCCACTTTGCAATAGAACCATTGAAGTCTTGCTAAGGAAGTATGGGGTGCATCACCGAATCACCACTCCTTATCACCCCCAGACTAACAGACAAGCTGAAATTTCCAATAGAGAGGTAAAGTCCATTCTAGAGAAGACGATGAATCCAAGAAGAAATCATTGGAGCCTACATCTAGATGACGCACTTTGGGCATATAGAACAGCATACAAAACACCAGTAGGAATGCCCCCTTATAGGTTGATTTTTGGCAAATCTTGCCACTTGCCGGTCAAAATTGAACATAGAGCCTATTGGACAATCAAATGCTGCAATATGAACATGGAAGAAGCTGGCAAGGCAAGAAAGCTCCAATTGCAAGAACTGGAAGAGTTGCGGTTAGAAGCATATGAGAATTCAAAAATCTACAAAGAGAAGACCAAATTGTTCCATGATAATCTACTTTTAAGAAAATAATTTATAATTGGACAAAAGGTTTTATTGTACATTTCTTGACTCCAACTCATGCCAGGTAAGTTGCATTCTAGGTGGATGGGTCCATTTGTTGTTACTAATGTGTTTCCTTATGGTGCAGTAGAGATCAAAAGTCTCAATACAAGTAAGGTTTTCAAGGTGAATGGGCATCAATTGAAGTTGTTCCATGATGATGCAAATGTTTCCTCTACGGTAGACATCTCATTGGACCTTCCTAGTTATTCATCGAGTTAAAGAAGAAAAGGAGGACGTCGAGCATAACGACGTTAAACAATTGCGCTTATGGGAGAAAACCCATTATGTTTAATTAATTTTGTTATTTTGTTTGGTTTTGATTTATGTGTTTAGCAATTGATTTTATATCTGAAGGAACCCAACAAGGCACACAGGGAAGTTTCCCCAAATCCTTCTACTATATGCATAACCACATACATTGGGGAGAATGTATAACTTAAGTGTGGGGGGATTAGGGAAATCTGGTGGAATTTGGGATAACCCTAGCATGCTTCGATCATCACTTCTTGACTTTTCCTTTTGAAATTTCTGCTCCCTGGAAACTTATCCTGGAATGATTTCAACTTATCAGGAATCATGTGCTTAGGCTGAATAGATAGGATAGGATGCAAGCATGACTAACTAAATTTTTTTGGCTGCATATTGTACCTCATTATTTTAATCGATCAATAGGCAAGATGCATACAAATTCATCCGCATGAGGGTTTGATTGATTTTCACATAAATATCTATCAAACATGGTTTGATTATTCTAGAACTTGCTGTGTTAGACATGTTGAGACCACGATCAATGAGTTCATGGATCAGAATGGTGATGCCCTTGTACTTCTTATGCAAAAAAAAAAATAATAAAAAGATAAAATGTTAGACAGTTTTGTATGTCCTTAGCTTCAATCAGAATGATGTACTTTATGAGTTTATTGTAAATGAATAAAAGTGCATATTTGATTCATTTTCCCTTGGAATGCTTCTGTGTAATACCCTTAAACTGGACACTTAATGAGACTCATGTTAGTTTAGAATGTTCGCAGCCAGTGGGTCAGTTTGGGGAGATCTATCCTGACAAGGCTGACACTGTGGTGCCACCAAGTCGGTTGGGGTGGCTTGTCTCAACTGCCCGGGTGAGACCTTAGGCACATACAATGTAGGATTAATTGAATCTATGAACTGGACCAGATTTCCAGTATTACCCTAGACCTTGGAGATTGATCGGCAAAAACTGGAAAGTTACACTCGACCCTAGACTCGATTATGATACTACACTACGTGTCGGATTGGGCTATCTTTGATGTACCACTCAGAGAGATCCTTAGCGGGGGTCAAAACCTGGGTATGTTGGGATAGTCTAAGAACTCATCTGAGTGGATGATCATAGTGACAGGATCAGCCCCTTTGTCGGACAAAGGTAATGTTTGGGGATGCACTCTCATTGATGGAAACCAAGACTGCCAGCAACCGATACAATCGTTGAGATTTGTTTCACAAAATATATTTTATATGAAATATAAGAGAATATATATTATGGTTTTGAAATGATTTGCAAAAGGTTTTAATTCCTGGGATCCATGTAAGCAGAGAGCGCAACAATGTTCCTTGCAACCGAGGGAGAGGTCCTCTATTGTCAGGCAGTGTATGATCATTATGGGATGAGAGGTTAAGTGTAAGACCATTGAGGATAATACCTGATGGGCTAATCTTGCATCTACCCACAGTCTGTGGGTGTTACAAGGTGGTTTGGCCCAGGGACCACTTAGGGTAAGTGTTGGGCCCATAGAGCCCATAAGATGGGTTTTAGGGGGTGCACTGTCCTTAACAGTGTATTCGGCCTGGCCTTGTAACAAAGGCTGGGCTGAACCCATGTGGCTGATGTGTAGATCAATGTTTGGGTTCCATGCCATACAAGGAAGCCTAATTGGGTAGTGGTTTGGAAGACGAAGTGAGCACATAACCTTAATTGGGCCTTAAGCCCATTTTGAACTGGGCTGATTTGATTAGTCAATTAAAAGGGGCGAATTCTGAGGTGGATCAGCTCATGGGATTGGGCCTAGACCTATCCACTTAGAGAGTCTAAGATCTAAATAAGATTTAAATCTGAAAGCCTCCTAATTAGATTAGTAGATGGCTGATCTGATCTGCAGATAAGATAAAGGTTCTTCCTTATCACTTAAAGGGACTTCTAACCCAAATATAATTTGGATCAGCTGTTCCTAATAGGATTAGGAGTTGATCCCTATAAATCTATAAAAGGAGGAGGGGGCGGCAGCCTTTAGATATGCAACCCAAAAACTCTTATCTTGAGAGCTAAAATCACAAGAAGAGAGAATTCTGCACCCTGTGAAATCACTCTTGCTGCCTCCTTCCTGCCGTCGCCATTATCTCCAATTCGATCTCTAGTTCTTGGGAGAAATCAAGATCTGATCTTGATATCAATCTTTTGGGAAAAATATTGATTGGAGTTGTACTCACAAGCCATCCAATTGATTCTTGCGAAGGGTCAAGTTCTTTTGAAGAACATTGCTGATTCTGCTCCATCCTACACTACGCCATCTTCAGTGGGAGTAGTCTTTGGATCCTTGCTTGGGCGTGAACACCTCCATTGGGAGATATTATTTCTCCGTATTAGGTACATCCTCCTTCCTACTCCTTTTGGTTCAGATCTAGTTTTTTTAATGGTTCAAGATTAATCCTTGAAAAACATGTTTTTCTATAATAGGGAATTCGATTCCCTACAAAGATGGGAGAAATTTTTGAAATTCGCCCTGTCCATTCCGCAAGATTTGTGATGTGTGGCTCATTGTGACACTAGCAAGTGCACTAGCCGTTCAAGTAATAAAGTAGTGAGTGAAGTATCGTTCCCACGAGGATTTAGGAAACAATTACCAATACTAAATTGAGCACTTCTTATCTGATCAACAAATAAATCAAAACTCTAATGAAAGCTAAGAATTCCTAAATTAAAATCTATCTAAATCATTGGTCCAATTGCCTTCAGTTCAGGTTAGAAGAGTAAGCAGTAAATATCAATCTCAGAATTCAGCAATCTATCAATTTGGATCATTTGAATGAATCATGATTGAGCCTTGGTTTGGTGAAACCCCAAGGTCATGAACAGCCTCTCTCAAGCGCATGTTCATCCTATGCATGAGTGACGGTTCTTCTATCTCTAGCAAGAATCTAATCCCCATGCATGCATTTCTTCAAACACTTCTAAGGCATCAATTCAAATCTGAATTGATCACCAACTGAATTGTGCAAATTATCTCTAACCTTGCACTCAATTCAGTTCTTGAATAGTAGATCTGAATTCTTAGAGTCTCTCTCAAGCACTCTAGGAATTCCAAGCTGTAGATTAATTCGCCCAATCTGAAATTTGCAGATCTGAATTCTCTTTCAAGCAATTCAGATCTTGCAATCTCAGATCTGAGAATTCAGATCTGAGTTTTGAAGGTTAGTTGGCCGAATTACTCTACAATCACACCCTTATTCAAGAAACTTCAAGTACAATACATGACCATTTGAATGAATCAAAAAGAATTAGATTGCTGAACTGAAATTTTATAAGCTGAAATACATCAAGGAAGATTGGAAACAAGGAGAAAGAAGAAAGAAAATATAACTAAGAAACTGAATTCAAATCAAAAGAGAATGAAACTACAAATGATTTATTACAAAAGATCTTTGAATCACAAACCCTCAATTCGAACTCACCTTCTTCTTCTAGCTTGCTTGTCTTGAACTTCCTTCAACCCTTCTTCTTCTTCTTTCTTGCGCCTAGCCTTCTTCTCTTCTCTTCTCTCAAGGTGGCCGAACCTCTAAGAGTGGGAGAGCCTTCCTCTCAAGCAATTGAACAACTTTCTCCCCTCCTAGAGGCCTCCTTATATAGTTTTTCAAGGGGGCTCTTGCCCCTTCTTGAAGCCTCTAGAATGGGGTGTATTACACCCCTCATGAACCTTCTAGAGTGCTCCCTCCTTCTCTTCAAGAAACTCCTAGAAGTTGCCGCCCCTAGCTCCCTTTGGGCTGCTATTTGGGCTACAACTTAGCTTGCTTTTGAGCTCATGTGGGCTACACTCTAGGCTTTTATTTGGGCTAAAAATGGGCTGGGCCGAAATTTCCTTCTTGCTAGGCTTCTTCCCTTGGATTTTCCAAAGAGTTTCACTTGCTCTTCTTGGGCCGAATGAAATTCTCTTGCTCTCATGGCTGGGCCGGGCTGAACTTGATAAATTTTGGGTTTTCTTTTCTTGCTTTTGCCTTCTTTTTGTTGATTTGGCTCCCCCTGAAATCTTTCTTGCAATCAAGTTAAAATAGGACAATTTTTAATTAAACCATCATAAAATTTCATGCAAAAACCTCATAAAATATAGATAAATTGTAGGTTCATCAAATACCCCCACACTTAAGTTTTTGCTTGTCCTCAAGCAAAGACATCAGCCATAAACTTAACATTCCCCCCTTCTGTTCTCACCATTTACCTGGTGAACTTTTTAAGATAGAAATGCATTGAGTAGTCGGGGAACTTTTGTAAGTGCTCAACTCTTATTCTTGTAAATTACCAATTAAGATATGTATCAGATCCAAGGAAAGGAGAATATGAATTTCATCATAGTCTAGCCATCACTCCTAATTCATATATAAATCAGCTCCTTAATTGTCAAGGTTAATAATCAAATTTCACTAAGTTTCACATTTGTAACTGAATATCAATGAGAGTTCAACTTTAGAGTGCCCCTTTGAACCTCAGCTATCACCACAATTTCTTAATTCTAGGGGTGAGTGCATCTTATGCTCCATCTCACCCTTTTCTTTTTTTTTTTTTTTTTTTTGTTGTGAGTGCATTTTATGCTCCATCTCACACACTTTTCTCGCTCTTTTTTTTTTTGGTGTGAGTGCATCTTATGCTCCATCTCACACTGGTCACTTGCTTGAGGTAGGTAAATAGGACTCATGTTCTAAGCTGCTAGTTTTACAATTCAGCTCAGAATAGCGGAGTCAATTTGGGCTTTTGAACCTTCTTTGCAATTATTGAACCTCAAGAATCAACACTTCAGATGTGCATTAGCTTTCTTGACCATTAACCATGAAATCAAGGGCTTCCATACACATGAAGATAGTTAGGGCTAGTCATGCTGAAAAGCATATTCAGCTCCCCTTTTCTCATGCATATATCAAATTGGGTCATTCACAAGAATAAAAACTTAACAAGTACATCAGTCTCCCTCAACTCATTGAATTCCTTCTTAAAAATAATCATCAAATAAATAGTAATGAACTTGAGGGGATCCAGTCTTTTTTTTTGGTTATGTCATTGCCTGCATATGTGTGTTGGGGTGCATGAGGTGCATGGTTTCAGCCCCCATACCCTAACCTCGGGCTCACTCCCCCACACTTAAGATGAACATTGTCCTCAATGTTCCTACTGTTAGGGGATCACAATAAAACCAACAAGAGAAATACCAAGTAAAGAGAAGGGTAAAGAGGATTTCTTGAAGATTAATTTCCAGATATGCAAGAGTTCTTTTGGTGGGAGCCTCTTCTGCTAGAATTTACTTGCAACAGAGATCAGAAGCTTTGTTCTAACTAAAAATAATTTAAACCAAAAAAAAAAAAAAAAAAAAAACTACTATTCACAATTCAAAAGAATGTAAGTAATCCTAATCTACTAGCTATACAAGAAAAATATACAAAGCCAAGTAATTAATAAGACAAACCAAAGTCATTTGCTTCACTCTTTTTCTCTCTCTCTCTCTCTCCCTTTTTTTTTTTTTTTTATAAACAAGAAAAACAGAGCTCCATTACTGAAAACCAGCATTCAAGTGTGAAGTAGATCATTAATGAAAAAGAAAGCTAGCTAAATTAGCAATAGATATTATTACACACTATTCTAGACTAAATAGAAGTAAACATATCTAACATCTACTATAATCAGATCTAAAATGAATTGCTGAATTTAGTATCTTTAGGCTGCTCTTCAGGCTCTTAATAGAATCAGACCTGAAGTCTTAGCTTTTGAGAACAGTCTTACAAAAAAAACCTAACATCAATAAGTCTGCATTATGATGCAAATAGGTTTGAAATAAGTCTGAACTCAAGAGTTTAAGACTTCTTATTTCAAGTCCCAACTTATATGTCTTGTATGCCTCAATTGATTGCAGAGACCTGAAATCAGATCTGCAATTTTATAATGAAAGCAGCCTTGATTTAGATCTGAATACCATTACATCAAAAATATGAAGCTCTTTTTGGACTTTTTAGGCCTCACAAACATCAGTCCTAATCCAATCCAAACATCAATCCACAGCCAATTCAGATCGGGTGCAAGTGATTTAAAAGATAACAAAACATCAAGTTCACAAAAATTTCAGATCATGTACTTATACTGCCTCAAATTCTCATGCACTTCAGATCCGATTTTACCATTCATGGCTTAAATTTTCATCAATGAGGCAAGTCTGATGCATTAAATTGTGAATTGGGTGCTGTCACTACCCAAATTCACATCAAAATAGAGTGGGTTCAGGTCTGAGTTCAGATGAACTCAAATCTGAACCTAGCAGAATGCAGTCCTGCAACCGGCTGAACTCAGATCTGAACTTCAAATCTGAGTTTCAGATTTGAAAACTCACATGCTATTTTTTCATTGTTTTCTTTTTATTTTCTTTATCTTTTTATTTTCTTTTTTTTTTTTTATAAATATAAAACAAAATACAACAATGCAACCAAAATCTTTTTGGATGAGTGCAGGTCTGATTGATGAATGCAATTCAGATCTGAACTCATTTTAATTTTTTTTTTTTTTTTTTCGGTTGAGTGCTGCAGTTCTGCTATAGCAGATCTGAGTGCCGAATGCAACTCAGATCTGCAACACTCATGATTTTGTGATTTTTTTTCTTTTAGAGGGTAATAACTTCAAGATAGAAAGCAAAACAGGTCTCCTTTTATTAAAATTAAACTGAAACAAGGAAAATAAAGTAATCTACTAAAGAGAAAAGAAGCATAACTACAGTAATACAACAGTTGCATTCAAAGCAAAAATGAAAGATTAAGCAAATTAAACCAACTATGAATGCAATGCTGAAGAACTACATCTGAAGAACTACATCTACCAGCTACACTAAATCAGCAATCAAATATGAAGTAGATCATCAATGGGAAAGAGAGTTAACTAGATCAGCAGTGGAGTTTCATGCTAATTGCTGTACTGTAGCAGCCCTGCTACAGCTCTGAATGCTAGTGGAATGCACTGCTGCTTTTATTGAATATGTGAGGCATCACAATTATTCAATCCAAACACACATCCTCAGCAAATTTAGATTGGGTACAAGTGGGTAAAGCCAAGAATTCAGTCCACCCAGAATTCATAGTATGCTCTGTATCAGTTCAGTCCTCACATCATATCAACTGCATTTCAGATTTGAATTTCTCTCATTCTTTGCTATCCATTCACCCTTGAGGCAGGTTGGATGTATCATAGGGTGGATTGGGGTAGTGATGGCACCCAATTCACCTCAAACTTGCATCGGTTCAGATCTGAGTTAAGAGGAATTCAGATCTGAACTGAGTAGATCTGTAACAGCAGAATTCAGATCTGAACTCAAGTCTGAGTTTGGATCTGAATTCTCAATTGCCTTACCTTCAGTTATTGCTACCAAATTGTTTTTGGGGAATAGCAGAAGTGCCCTAGGGTGAATTGGGGTGGTGATGACACCCAATTCCCCTCAAAATTTCATCAGTTCAGGTCTGAGTTCAGAGGAACTCAGATCTGAACTGTTGCAGATTTGCAATAGCAGAATTCAGATCTGAACTCAGATCTGAGTTCTGATCCGAATTCTCAATTGCTCCTCTGGTTTGTTCAAAACATCTCCCCTTTTTTTTCATTTGTTTTTTTCTTTTTGTAATGAAAGAAAGAAAAAAAAATAAAGTCTGAAACACAAGCAACTCTTTTCGGCTGAGTGCTGCAGATCTGAAATCTGCTGATCTGAGTGCCGAATGCAACTCAGATCTGCAACACTCATGTTTATGTGATTTTTTTTTTCTTTTTGAAGGGAACAACACCAAGATTGAATAGAAATCAAATATGCCTTTATTAAAATGAAACTGAAACCAGAAAAAGAAAGTAATCTACTTAAAAAAGAAGAAACATAACTACAGTAGTACAGCAGTTGCATTCAAAACTAAAATGTAAAGTTAAGCAAATTAAACCAACTATGAATGCAATGTTGAATGATACCAGATTAAGAATGCTCAATGTTTCCTAATATTGCTTCTATAAATCCCCAGCAGCGGCGCCAAAAACTTGATGTGTGGCTCATTGTGACACTTGCAAGTGCACTAGCCGTTCAAGTAATAAAGTAGTGAGTGAAGTATCGTTCCCATGAGGATTTAGGAAACAATTACCAATACTAAATTGAGCACTTCTTATCTGATCAACAAATAAATCAAAACTCTAATGAAAGCTAAGAATTCCTAAATTAAAATCTATCTAAATCATTGGTCCAATTGCCTTCAGTTCAGGTTAGAAGAGTAAGCAGTAAATGTCAATCTCAGAATTCAGCAATCTATCAATTTGGATCATTTGAATGAATCATGATTGAGCCTTGGTTTGGTGAAACCCCAAGGTCATGAACAGCCTCTCTCAAGCGCATGTTCATCCTATGCATGAGTGACGGTTCTTCTATCTCTAGCAAGAATCTAATCCCCATGCATGCATTTCTTCAAACACTTCTAAGGCATCAATTCAAATCTGAATTGATCACCAACTGAATTGTGCAAATTATCTCTAACCTTGCACTCAATTCAGTTCTTGAATAGTAGATCTGAATTCTTAGAGTCTTTCTCAAGCACTCTAGGAATTCCAAGCTGTAGATTAATTCGCCCAATCTGAAATTTGTAGATCTGAATTCTCTTTCAAGCAATTCAGATCTTGCAATCTCAGATCTGAGAATTCAGATCTGAGTTTTGAAGGTTAGTTGGCCGAATTACTCTACAATCACACCCTTATTCAAGAAACTTCAAGTACAATACATGACCATTTGAATGAATCAAAAAGAATTAGATTGCTGAACTGAAATTTTACAAGCTGAAATACATCAAGGAAGAATGGAAACAAGGAGAAAGAAGAAAGAAAATATAACTAAGAAACTGAATTCAAATCAAAAGAGAATGAAACTACAAATGATTTATTACAAAAGATCTTTGAATCACAAACCCTCAATTCGAACTCACCTTCTTCTTCTAGCTTGCTTGTCTTGAACTTCCTTCAACCCTTCTTCTTCTTCTTTCTTGCGCCTAGCCTTCTTCTCTTCTCTTCTCTCAAGGTGGCCGAACCTCTAAGAGTGGGAGAGCCTTCCTCTCAAGCAATTGAACAACTTTCTCCCCTCCTAGAGGCCTCCTTATATAGTTTTTCAAGGGGGCTCTTGCCCCTTCTTGAAGCCTCTAGAATGGGGTGTATTACACCCCTCATGAACCTTCTAGAGTGCTCCCTCCTTCTCTTCAAGAAACTCCTAGAAGTTGCCGCCCCTAGCTCCCTTTGGGCTGCTATTTGGGCTACAACTTAGCTTGCTTTTGAGCTCATGTGGGCTACACTCTAGGCTTTTATTTGGGCTAAAAATGGGCTGGGCCGAAATTTCCTTCTTGCTAGGCTTCTTCCCTTGGATTTTCCAAAGAGTTTCACTTGCTCTTCTTGGGCCGAATGAAATTCTCTTGCTCTCATGGCTGGGCCGGGCTGAACTTGATAAATTTTGGGTTTTCTTTTCTTGCTTTTGCCTTCTTTTTGTTGATTTGGCTCCCCCTGAAATCTTTCTTGCAATCAAGTTAAAATAGGGCAAAATTTAATTAAACCATCATAAAATTTCATGCAAAAACCTCATAAAATATAGATAAATTGTAGGTTCATCAATTTGGGTGTCCATGTGATGGATATCCTATACCTTCAGTGGTATTAGAGCCATGGTTCAAATCTTGAACCAATTTGTTTCAGATCTGAGCCTGCGCAAATGGGCAGAAGCCATTCTACCCGATTTGCGCAGATATGGGTTTTGGGTAGTTTGTTCCCAAAATTTGATGGGCAAATAATCTGAGATTAATTTATATAAATCTATTTATTGTTTAGAATAGTTTTTTATGATTTTCTTGATTTATGGGCTGTTCATACAAGAGGAGATCGAATTCTTGATTTGCGCAAGGTACCTGCAAGATTTGTATTTTCTTGATTTATTCATTACATTTGGTCTGTAAATATTTTTTATTTTTATTTTTTAGACTCAATGTATTAGGTATTCGATTTGATGTAATTATAATGGAAATTAGGTTTTCTATTTCTTTTTTTTGGATTGAAGATGGCGGCGCATGGAAGGAGATTTCACAGATGGGACATTCGCTACCTGCGATTTGCAGTTTGTGAAACTGCAATTTGTGATCTAACCTCTGTTTTGCAGGATGGATTGTACGAACAGCCCTGTTTGACTGATTCTTGATTTTGTTTTATCAGTTCTTTAATGTCAGATTATTTTCTTGAATTGAAGATTCAATTAAAGATCAAACCCTAGACCCATTCGAACCAAGATTGGTTCAAAATGTTTGGACTGAATCTAGGGTTCCATCAAGGCTGAATATCAGCCCTATTTTTGTTTAATGGGCCTAAGGATTGATAATTAATTGGATATTTAATTCGGCCCAACTCGTAAGGCCCAATTTTAAATTGTTAAAACTTCCAAAAGCCCGCTTCAAAGGATAAAGCTATATGGGCTAAACTGGGTAACCCAAATTCAGCCCATATATCTAGATGATGTTAATTGTTAATATTATGGATTAAAATGGGCTTCAAATGGGCTTTACAGATGATTAATTGATTGGATCAATTTATCCCTGCATGAGATGTATGGATGTGTGATGCGCTACGTACATGGACCATAAGTGTTTGGCCCATGCTCAATCGACAGTGGCTCTTGCGGACACCATGGCTGAATGCACATCATTACCATGGTGTCCCTTTTGGTCATTGGATGACCTCCCTCAGTGGTGGGCCCCACACCTCATCAAGAGGTTACGTGCAAAACCCTAGCCGATTAAGGCCGATCGAAATCTGACTTTATGAAAGTCAGTGGGAGTCACTTTGGTTTGACCTAAATCAAACTAGGGTGTAATTAACTATTCCCTCCAGCTAATATGAGTGCATGTGATAGGGAGATTCATGAAGGGATAGGATATCCATCACATAGATGCCCAAAGATTGCGGAATAAGGGGGCGAATTTCAAAAAATTTTTCTCTCCCTTCAACTGGGAATCGGATTCCCTATTTAGAAAATCCTATTTTCAAGGATCATTCTTGAACCATAAACTGAACCAGATCTGATCCAAAAGGAGTAGGGAGGGATTATACCTGATACAGAGAACCAGTATCTCCCAATGGTGGTGTTCACGCCCAAGGAAGGATCCAAAATCTGCTCCCACAGAAGATGGCGCAGTACAGGGTGGAGCAAAATCAACAGTGTTCTTCCAAAAGAACTTGACCCTTCGCAAGAATCAACTGGATGGTGAGTGAATACAGCTCCAACCAATCTTTTCTCCAAAATATTGGTATCAAGATCAAATCTTGATTTCTCCCAAGAACTGGAGATCGAACTAGTGGAGGCGACGGTTGCAGGAAGGAGGCGGCAAGAGAGTATTTCCTGGGTGCAGAATTCTTTCTTCTTGTGATCTCAGCTCTGAAGACAAGAGTGTGCTGGTTGCATGTCTAAAGGCTACCGCCCCCCTCTTCCTTTTATAGACTTAAAGGGATCAGCTCCTAATCCCATTAGGAGTTGCTAATCCAAATCATATTTGGATAAGAAGTCCCTTTAAGTGATAAGGGATAACCCTTATCTTATCTGCAAATAAGATCAGCCATCTCCAAATCTAATTAGGAGGCTTTCAGATCTAAATCTTATTTAGATCTTGGAATCTTTGAGTGGATAGGGACAGTGCCCAATCCTATTAGCTGATCCATCTCAGAATTCGCCCATTTAAGTGAGTAATGAAATGAGCCCAGTTCGAATGGGCTTAAGGCCCATTAAAGGTTATGTATTCACTTAGCCTTCCAAACTGTTGCCCAGTTGGGCTTCCTTGTATGGCGTGGGACCCAAACATTGATCTACACATCAGCCACATGGGTTCGGCACAACCTTTGTTACAAGGCCTGGCCGAATACACTGTTATGGATAGTGCAACCCCTGAAAACCATCTCATGGTCTCTATGGGCCCAACACTTACCCTAAGTGGTCCCTGGCCAAGCCACATTGTAACACCCAGGGACTGTGGGCAGATGCAAGATTAGCCCATCAGGTATTATCCTCAATGGTCTTACACTCAACCTCTCAGCCCATAATGATCATACACTGCCCAACAAGAGAAGACCTCTCCCTCGGCTGCAAGGAACAATGTTGCACTCTCTGCTTATATGGATCCCAAGAATTAAAACATTGTAGGAGTCGAGTGCAACTTTCTAGTTATGCCCATCAATCTCCAAGGTCCAGGGTAATACTGGAAATCTGGTCTAGTTCAAAGATTCAATTACTCCTACACTATATCTGCCTAGGGTCTCACCCTGGTAGCTGAGACAGGCCACCCCAACCGACTTTGTGGCACCACAGTGTCACCCTTATCAGGATAGGTCTCCCCAGGCTGACCCACTGGCTATGAACATTCTAAACTAACACGAGTCTCATTTAGTGTCCAGTTTAAGGGTATTACACAGAAACATACCAAGGGAACATGAATCAAATATGCACTTTTATTCATTTACAATAAACTCATAAAGTACATCATCTTAATTGAAGCTAAGGGCATGCAAAACTGTTTAACAGCTCCCACTTGCACATAGGTCCAATCAAGTACTAGCCGAAGACCCATGCTTTCCACGTGTTTCTCAAACACTTTCTGTGATAGTGGCTTTGTCAATGGGTCTACTACATTTTTCACTAACGCTACCTTCTGAATCAAGACGTCCCCTCTACCAACAATCTCCTGCAGTACATGGTACTTCCTCTCAATGTTCTTCGACTTCGAGTGGGCTCGAGGCTTCTTAGCCTGAGCAATAGTTCCATTGTTGTCACACAACAATGGGATGGGTGATGTGCTGGATGAAACTACTCCCAACTTGTGAACGAACTTCTTAATCCACATGACTTCTTTGGCAGCCTCACTTGCGGCAATGTACTCGGCCTCGGTCGTGGAGTCTGTAGTGGACCCCTATTTGCTGTTTTTCCAGCAAACAGCACACAATCCTAATGTGAAAACATATCCAGATGTAGACTTTCTATCATCTGGATCTGATTGGAAATCGGCATCTGTATACCCTTGGATCTGTAGTGAGCTACCATCGAATACTAGACAAAACTCTTTTGTCCTTTGAAGGTACTTAAGTATGTTTTACAGAGCAGTCCAGTGCTCCTGCCCTGGGTTGGCCTGAAATCTGCTTACTACACTCACTGCCTGAGCAATGTCAGGACGAGTGCACAGCATGGCATACATGATACTCTCTATGGCAGAGGCATAGGGAACGTCTTTCATGCCATCAATCTCCTCAGAAGTCTTGGGAGACATTTTTTTTGGAGAGATTGACTCCGTGCCTGAAAGGAAAATTTCCTTTCTTGGAGTTTTCCATGCTGTATCTTTTGACTATTTTGTCAATGTAGGCAGATTGGGATAATCCTATTATCCGCTTTGACCTATCTCTATAGAGTCAAAGACCTAGTATATAGGAGGCTTCTCTAAGATCTTTCATGGAGAATTGCTATGAAAGCCATACTTTTACCGTAGTTAACATTCCTACATCATTCCCAATGAGTAGAATGTCATCTACATACAGAACCAAAAAGGTAACCTTATCTCCACTGTACTTCTTGTAGACACAGGGTTCATCTGGATTCTGCTCGAAGTCAAACGATTTGATAGCAGAGTCAAAATGGATGTTCCAGGTTCTAGAATTTTGCTTAAGTCCATAAATGGATCTATTGAGTTTACATACCATGTTTTCCTGACCTGCAGCAATAAGGCCTTGCGGCTACTGCATATAGATATCTTCATTAAGATCTCCATTCAAGAATGTAGTTTTGACATCCATCTGCCAAATTTCATAATCATGGTATGCTGCTATAGGTAGCAGGATCCTAATGGATTTAAGCATGGCCATAAGAGAACTCACTTGGGTCATAAGATTGGTAACCTACAAAGCCTTTTGGATAGCCTACAAATAGGCAATGACTGGTTTTGGATTCCAACTTGTCTACACTCATTCTTTTAATGTGTGCTAGACAACCCCAAATCATCAAGTGTTTGACACTTGGTTTCTTTCCAGTCCAAAATTCATATGGAGTATTCGGAACCGATTTGGTTGGAACCCGATTCAGCACGTAAATCACAGTCTCTAATGCCTAACCCCAAAAGGATGTGGGTAACTCTGAGTGTACGAGAAGCGACCGAACCATATCCAATGAGGTTCTATTCCTCCTCTCTATAATACCGTTAAGTTGTGGTGTAGCAGGAGGAGCTAATTGTGATACTACCCCATTGTCCTTTAAGTAGTCCCTGAATTCATCAAGGAGATACTCGCCTCCTCGATCTGATCAAAGGGCTTTAATTTCTCTCCCTAACTGTTTCTCGACCTCTTGTCTAAACTCTTTGAACTTTTCAAAGGATTCAGACTTGTGTCTCATTAAATACACGTAACCATATCGTGAGAAATCATCTGTGAAGGTGATAAAATACACGGGTTGATTTCGTGTCCTAACACTCAGGGGACCACATACATCAGTATGTATTACGTCAAGTGTGCCTGTACATCTTTTAGGCTTACCGTTAAATGGTCATTTCGTCATCTTGCCTTGTAGGCAAGACTCATAGGTGGGAAGATTTTCTACAATTAGAAAATCCAAAGGACCATCCTTTACCAACCTTGTGATTCGGTCAACACCGATGAGGCTAAGTCGGTAATGCCACAGACACGTGGGATTAACTATATCATGGGAACTCTTTTGGGGGATTTCAGCCGACATAGTTTCGGTTGTGTTACTTTCTAGGGATGTAGAACATAGAGACCGTTCTCCAGTTCCCCGTATGTGATGAATCTGTTATTTCTTTTAATAGTAATCGTATTACTAAAGTGAAAGAATGGTAGGATCAATCTAATGGACGGCAAGAAAGGTGTGGAATGGGGGCGAATTTCAAAAAATTTTCCTACCTTCTTCCAACTGGGAATCATATTCCCTAAATTTAGAATACATTATTCAAGGATCCTACTTGAACCATAAACAAACCAGATCTGAACCAAAAGGAAACATGAAGGATTATATCTGATCCAGAGAAATAATATCTCCCAAAGTTGGTGTTCACGCCCAAAGAAGTAACCAAGATCCGCTCCTGCTGAAGATGACACAGCTATAGATGGAACGAAACCAGCAGGGTGCATCCTACACACTGGATTCTTCACAAGAACCCTCTAGAAACCATGAACATCGAATCCTAGTGTCTTTCTTGCAAGACTATTGTCAAGAACTTCTTTCTTGACTTCCTATTGCTGCAAAGATCCAATCTTCCAACAGGTAGTGGTGGCGGCTGAAGGAGGAGAAGTCTAGGGACGAAGAGGGCAGAATTGTCTCTTCTCTCTGGAGTCTGTGAGAGATCAAATCTCAGATTGCAGGATGTGTTTCTTGCTTACTCAAAACCCCTAGTTTGAAATCTGATATTTCTGCTAGGGTTTTCTCCTCTTTCTTCTTGATTAAGAAACCTCCCAATATTTTGGAAGTTATCCCAATCCAAATCAGTATTTGGATAGAGGTTAATCTTAATCCTATCTGCAGATTAAGTTAGTTAACTCCTAATCTTATCAGGAGGTTACCAGATTCAAATCTAATTTGAATTTGGTCTCTTAGAGTGGATTGTTAGATAGTCTTGTATACCCTTAGCTTCAATCGGATTTGATGTACTTTAGCTATTTAGTGGAAATAAATTAAAGTGCATGTTTGATTCATATTGTTTGGTATAATTCTGTGTAGGACCCTAAAACTGGACACTTTTAAAAACTTGTGTTAGTTTTAAATGTTCACAGCCATTGGATAAGTCTGGGGAGATTTATCCTGCCAAGGCTGATACTGGTTTGCCACCAAGTGTTGGGATGGCTTGTTTCGGCCATCAGGGTAAGACCCAAGGCACATGCAGTATGGGATTGTGATGAACTTACAATTTATCTATATTTTATGAGGTTTTTGCATGAAATTTTATAATGGTTTAATTAAATTTTTGCCGTATTTTAGCTTGATTGCAAGAAAGATTTCAGGGGGAGCCAAATCAACAAAAAGAAGGCAAAAGCAAGAAAAGAAAACCCAAAAATTTATCAAGTTCAGCCCGGCCCAGCCATGAGAGCAAGAGAATTTCATTCGGCCCAAGAAGAGCAAGTGAAACTCTTTGGAAAATCCAAGGGAAGAAGCCTAGCTATGAGGAGAATTCGGCCCAGCAAGGAAGGCCCATTTTTAGCCCAAATAACAGCCTAGAGTGTAGCCCACATGAGCTCAAAAGCAAGCTAAGTTGTAGCCCAAATAGCAGCCCAAAGGGAGCTAGGGGCGGCAACTTCTAGGAGTTTCTTGAAGAGAAGGAGGGAGCACTCTAGAAGGTTCATGAGGGGTGTAATACACCCCATTCTAGAGGCTTCAAGAAGGGGCAAGAGCCCCCTTGAAAAACTATATAAGGAGGCCTCTAGGAGGGGAGAAAGTTGTTCAATTGCTTGAGAGAAAGGCTCTCCCACTCTTAGAGGTTCAGCCACCTTGAGAGAAGAGAAGAGAAGAAGGCTAGGCGCAAGGAAGAAGAAGAAGAAGGGCTGAAGGAAGTTCAAGACAAGCAAGCTAGAAGAAGAAGGTGAGTTCGAATTGAGGGATTGTGATTCAAAGATTTTTTGTAATAAATCATTTGTAGTTTCATTCTCTTTTGATTTGAATTCAGTTTCTTAGTTATATGTTCTTTCTTCTTTCTCCTTGTTTCCATTCTTCCTTGATGTATTTCAGCTTGTAAAATTTCAGTTCAGCAATCTAATTCTTTTTGATTCATTCAAATGATCATGCATTGTACTTGAAGTTTCTTGAATAAGGGTGTGATTGCAGATCAATTCGGCCAACTAACCTTCAAAACTCAGATCTGAATTCTCAGATCTGAGATTGCAAGATCTGAATTGCTTGAAAGAGAATTCAGATCTGCAAATTTCAGATTGGGCGAATTAATCTACAGCTTGGAATTCCTAGAGTGCTTGAGAGAGACTCTAGGAATTCAGATCTACTATTCAAGAACTGAATTGAGTGCAAGGTTAGAGATAACTTGCACAATTCAGTTGGTGATCAATTCAGATTTGAATTGATGCCTTAGAAGTGTTTGAAGAAATGCATGCATGGGGATTAGATTCTTGCTAGAGATAGAAGAACCGTCACTCATGCATAGGATGAACATGCGCTTGAGAGAGGCTGTTCATGACCTTGGGGTTTCACCAAACCAAGGCTCAATCATGATTCATTCGAATGATCCAAATTGATAGATTGCTGAATTCTGAGATTGACATTTACTGCTTACTCTTCTAACCTGAATTGAAGGCAATTGGACCAATGATTTAGATAGATTTTAATTTAGGATTTCTTAGCTTTCATTAGAGTTTTGATTTATTTGTTGATCAGATAAGAAATGTTCAATTTAGTATTGGTAATTGTTTCCTAAATCCTCGTGGGAACGATACTTCACTCACTACTTTATTACTTGAACGGCTAGTGCACTTGCTAGTGTCACAATGAGCCACACATCAAGTTTTTGGCGCCGTTGCCGGGGACTTAGAGAAACAATATTAGGAAACATTGAGCATTCTTAATCTGATCTCATTCAGCATTGCATTCATAGTTGGGTTAATTTGCTAACTTTTTCATTTCAGCTTGGACTGCAACTGCTGTACTACTGTAGTTATGTTTCTTCTTTCTTAAGTAAATTACTTTCTTTTTTTTGGTTTCAGTTTCATTTTAATAAAGGCATATTTGATTTCTATTCAATCTTGATGTTGTTCCCTTCAAAAAGAAAAAAAAAAAAAAAAATTTTACATAAACATGAGTGTTGCAGATCTGAGTTGCATTCGGCACTCAGATCAGCAGATTTCAGATCTGCAGCACTCAACCGAAAAGAGTTGCTTGTGTTTCAGATTTTATTATTCTTTTCTTTCATTACAAAAAGAAAAAAAAAAAAACAAATGAAAAAAAAAAGGGGGAGATATTTTGAACAACCAGAGGAGCAATTGAGAATTCGGATCAGAACTCAGATCTGAGTTCAGATCTGAATTCTGCTATTGCAGATCTGCAACAGTTCAGATCTGAGTTCCTCTGAACTCAGACCTGAACTGATGAAATTTTGAGGGGAATTGGGTGTCATCACCACCCCAATTCACCCTAGGGCACTTCTGCTATTCCCCAAAAACAATTTGGTAGCAATAACTGAAGGTAAGGCAATTGAGAATTCAGATCCAAACTCAGACTTGAGTTCAGATCTGAATTCTGCTGTTACAGATCTGCTCAGTTCAGATCTGAATTCCTCTGAACTCAGATCTGAACCGATGCAAGTTTGAGGTGAATTGGGTGCCATCACTACCCCAATCCACCCTAGGATACATCCAACCTGCCTCAAGGGTGAATGGATAGCAAGGAATGAGAGAAATTCAAATCTGAAATGCAGTTGATATGATGTGAGGACTGAACTGATACAGAGCATACTATGAATTCTGGGTGGACTGAATTCTTGGCTTTACCCACTTGTAACCGAGCTACATTAGCTAAGGAGGTGTATGTTTGGATTGAATAATTGTTATGCCTCAGATATTTAAGAAAAATTAGCACTTTCCAAGTATTTCTTTTAGCATTCAGATCTGTAGCAGGGCTGCTATAGTGCAACAGTTAGCAGACCTGATTTCAGATTTCTACAAAAGTTGTATGGGCCGAATAGCTTGCAATACCAAACATTGCAGACCCAATTTTCAGGTCTTAGCAAGTGTTTGATATGCATCAGCTATACAGGTTTGGGCTTCAATTGTAGAGTTTTTAACCCAAGCCTAACTCAGGACTGGTTTTAGTTTATTTCAGATCCTTTTAAATTTTTTTTTTTTTTTTTTTTTTTTTTTTTTTTTTTTTTTTTTTTTTTTAGATCAGATCTGATTTCAGCCCTAAAGCATCACAGAATTGATTCCAACCTTAATGGATGTATATTGTAGTGTATACCAATGAGTGTGTATGAGATAACCAGCTCAGATCTGAATTATTATTTATTAATTTCTCTAGACTAACAATACCAAAGACTTGTAGATCTGAACTCAGATCTAAATTGGGTCTGAATTCAGATGTTGCAATCGATGGATGTAGATAAAGGAACCTTGAATAAGATGATTGGTTTAAATCTGCTTTTAGTATAATCGGCTTCATTTATTCATGATAGGATGTAGGTTTTGTATTCCAATACTTCACTTTACATTTTCAGTGTGATAGGATTAGTTATTTATTTTCTTTTGTGAATATTGGCATTTTTATTGCTTTGACTTTAACAGTTTATGACAAGCAGACCTGAACTGGAAGAGATCCTTTACGACCCAGAGATTGAACGGACTCTCCGTGTCCGTTTGAGAGTTGCTAAGCAAGTCAGACAAGAAGCACAAGAAATGGCTGAACAAAGAACTATGATGGATTATGCCAAGCCTACCCTCACCGGGACTGTCTCCAGCATTATCAGGCCAACTATTGCTGCCAATAACTTCGAAATTAAACCGGCCATAATCCAAATGATACAAAATACGGTTCAGTTTTGTGGTATGGCCCATGAGGATCCGAATGCCCATATTGCTAACTTCTTGGAAATCTGTGACACCTTCAAACACAATGGGGTAAGTGATGATGCCATCCGGCTGAGGTTATTCCCATTTTCTTTGAAGGATAAAGCCAAAGCTTGGTTGAACTCATTACCGGCAGGATCTATAGCCACATGGGACGAAATGGCCAGCCGTTTTCTCTCTAAATATTTTCCCCCTTCTAAAACTGCTAAAATGAGGAATGACATCACTACTTTTTTCCAGCAAGAGGGGGAATCTTTATATGAGTCATGGGAACGATACAAGGAGCTGTTAAGGAGAGTTCCTCACCATGGCCTCCCCATTTGGCTGCAAGTGCAGACTTTCTATAATGGTCTTACTGACTCAAATAAGACCATATTAGATGCTGCAGCCGGAGGATCCATAAATAATAAAACTCCTGAGGTTGCCCATGCACTTATTGAGGAAATGGCAGCCAACAATTATCAATGGCATTCGGAAAGGACTCAAACTAGGAAGCAGCAAGGCTTGCATAATGTTGACACTTATACAGCACTAGCTGCACAAATAGGAGCACTCAGTAAAAAAATAGATGAAATGCAGATAGCTGCCATGCATGTGCAGCCTCTTAATTGTGAATTGTGTGGGGGAGGCCACATCAGTACAGACTGCCAAGTTGGCAATCAGTTCAGACCATCTACTGAACAAGTTGACTATGTCAGCAATTCGTCAAGACAGCAGGGTTACCAGAGTCACCATACTTTTCATCCAGGATGGAGGGGACATTCAAACCAGTCCTGGCCAAATCAGCATATTTCCAAGCCGTTCCACCAGACTTATCATCAGCCTGAACCGAAATCCAATTTGGAGGAACTGATGACAAAATTTATAGCAGGTGCAGAAACTAGGTTCCAGAACCAGGAAGCCTCAATCAAAAACCTGGAAAACCAAGTGGGGCAATTGGCACAATTAATCTCTTCCAGACTGCCGGGAACTCTTCCAAGCAACACTGAAGTGAATCCACGAGAGCAGGTGCAAGCTATTACCTTAAGAAGTGGAAAAGAGTTGCCTGAGGTAGAAAAGAAGAATTGGGCTGAACCCAAGGCAGAAACAAGCCTTGGAACCAGACAACAGAAGACGGAACAACCAGAAGCACAACAAGGGATGCACCAACAACCACAAGTTCCATTCCCTAACAGGCTGAAGCAACAAAAATTGGAGAAGGAATTTGGTAAGTTTCTTGAAATATTTAAAAGTTTACATATTAATATTCCTTTTGCTGATGCTTTAGCCCAGATGCCACACTATGCAAGGTTTTTGAAGGAATTATTGGCAAACAAAAGGAAACTGGGAGATGTGGCTACAGTTGCATTAAATGAGGAATGTTCTGCTATCCTTCTGAACAAGCTGCCTCAGAAACTCAAAGATCCAGGGAGTTTCACTATTCCTTGTACCATTGGCAGTTTAAAAATTGAAAAAGCTTTATGTGACCTGGGAGCTAGCATCAATTTAATGCCATATTCTATCTTCAAGAAATTGGGGTTGAATGAACCCCAACCCACTAGAGTGGCATTACAATTGGCTGATAGATCCATTAGACATCCTAGGGGGATCATAGAAGATGTGTTAGTTAAAGTTGACAAATTCATTTTTCCAGTTGATTTCATTGTGTTAGACATGCAAGAAGATGTGGAGGTCCCGCTTATCCTAGGGAGACCTTTCCTGGCTACCGGGAAAGCAATGATTGATGTCCAACAAGGACAACTCAGCCTTAGGATACAAGATGAGGAGATAATTTTTAAAATGTCTGATGCTATGAAACATGCACCCTCTAGTGATGATTCTTGTTTTATGATTGATGCCATTGAATTGACAATTGATGAATGCTTCCAGGTAAGTAGAATAACTGATCCTCTTGAACTCTGCCTCCAGCAGGGAGAACTTGAAGAAACAGAAAATGAAAAAATAAACCTCATGATAGCATACCTGAATGATAAGCCTCAATTCAAGGGAAAGGGGTTTCTTAAATTAGAGAACTTAGGCAAATTGCCCGGACCATCAGGTAAGCCATCACCCCAAGAACCCCCCACCCTTGAACTGAAGCAATTACCATCCCATTTAGAGTATGCTTTCCTTGAGGAACCATCAGATCTCCCCGTGATAATTTCCGCAGCACTGAATCCCTTACAAAGAGAAAAATTATTAAGAGTGCTGCGGGAACACAAAAATGCTATAGCTTGGAAGGTAGAAGATATCAAAGGCATTAATCCATCAATCTGCACTCACAGAATTTTGATGGAAGAGGACAGCAAGCCTTCCGTTCAGCCCCAAAGGCGCCTGAATCCCAACATGAAAGAAGTGGTAAAGGCTGAAATAATTAAGTTGTTAGATGCTGGGATCATTTATCCTATTTCTGATAGTTCTTGGGTAAGCCCTGTGCAAGTTGTGCCCAAAAAAGGGGGTACGACTGTTGTTCCAAATGAGAAAAATGAACTCATCCCTACTAGAACCATTACCGGATGGCGTGTGTGTATTGACTATAGAAAATTAAATGAAGCCACCCGGAAGGACCATTTCCCTCTCCCATTTATGGATCAAATGTTGGAGAGGCTAGCCGGGCATGAGTATTATTGTTTCTTGGATGGATATTCAGGGTATAACCAGATACCAATTGCACCAGAAGATCAAGAAAAGACCACTTTTACTTGCCCATATGGAACCTTTGCATACCGAAGGATGCCCTTTGGGTTATGCAATGCCCCAGCAACCTTTCAGCGATGTATGATGTCTATATTTTCTGATATGGTTGAAAAATTTATTGAGATCTTCATGGATGATTTTTCAGTTTTTGGCTCTTCATTTGATGCATGTTTGAATAATCTGGAACAGGTGCTTACTAGATGTAAAGAAACACATCTTGTGTTGAATTGGGAGAAATGTCATTTTATGGTGCAAGAAGGCATAGTGCTTGGACACAAGATCTCTCAAAGAGGTATAGAAGTCGACAGGGCCAAGGTGGAGGCAATTGAAAAATTACCAACCCCAACATCTATTCGTTCTTTGAGAAGTTTCTTAGGACATGTCGGATTCTATAGAAGGTTTATTAAAGATTTCTCAAAAATTTCCAAGCCATTATCTACCTTGCTTCAGAAAGAAGTGCCTTTTGAATTTTCAACTGAATGTCTTCATGCTTTCAACATCTTGAAAGACAAATTGATCCATGCACCTATCATGATAGCACCAGATTGGACCCTCCCATTTGAATTGATGTGTGATGCGAGTGATTTTGCTATAGGAGCTGTTTTAGGACAAAGAATGAACAAACATTTTCAGCCAATTTACTATGCTAGCAGAACCTTGACTGGACCCCAACTCAATTACACCACCACAGAAAAGGAGTTGTTAGCAGTAATATTTGCACTTGATAAGTTTCGTTCATATCTGATATTATCCAAGGTTGTTGTCCACACAGATCACTCGGCATTAAGGCACTTGCTTACCAAGCAAAACTCAAAACCAAGACTGATCAGGTGGATCCTTTTATTGCAAGAGTTTGACATTGAGATTAGAGACCTGAAGGGTGCTGCAAACCTGGCTACTGACCATCTCTCCCGGTTGGACACGGTAAGCTCAAAAGAGGAGATAACCAGCAACATTCGAGAAGAATTTCCGGATGAGCAGTTGTACTCAATACAGAAATACTCATATCCTTGGTATGCTGATTTTGCTAATTATCTAGCTGCACAAGTCCTTCCTCCTAACCTTTCATATCAACAGAAAAAGAAATTCTTTTCTGATGTAAAATACTATCTGTGGGAGGAACCCTTTTTGTATAAATTGTGTGCAGATCAGATCATAAGGAGATGTGTCCCCGAGGAGGAGATGGAGTCGGTACTCCAATTTTGCCATGATAAAGAAGCAGGAGGTCATTTTGGAGCTAGTCGCACGGCAGCCAAGGTTTTGCAATCAGGTTTTTATTGGCCCACACTCTTCAAAGATGCCCATCGGTATGTGTCCACATGTGACAAATGCCAAAGATCGGGAAACATTTCCCGACGGAATGAAATGCCCCTTTCCAATATTTTAATTTGTGAAATCTTTGATGTTTGGGGTATAGATTTCATGGGACCTTTCCCGAATTCTTTTGGGAATAAGTACATCCTCGTTGCAGTTGACTATGTATCCAAATGGGTAGAAGCCATGGCTTTACCCACAAATGACTCAAGAAGGGTAGTACACTTCCTAAAGAAGCTATTCTCCCGATTTGGCACTCCGCGAGCTATAATTAGTGATAGGGGCCACCTCCATCCACTGTTTATCTAGATAACCAATAATCTCTTATGCCTGCTCATGAACAAGTTAAGGAATCTTTTTGTCATTTATCTTTTTAGAATATTAGTTAGTAAAATAAAGATCTTTTTCTCAAAATTCCAATTCTTTAAGGACTCAGTTCATCATTTTCTTTTCTTCAGTTTGCTCTAGCAAGTGTGACTCCCTAACACTACGAACATTGAGGACAATGTTCATCTCAAGTGTGGGGGAGTGAGCCCGAGGCTAGGGTATGCGGGTTGAAACCATGCACCTCATGCACCCCAACACACATATGCAAGCAATGACATCACAAAAAAAAAAAAAAAAAAAAAAAAAAAAAAAAAAAAGACTGGAACCCCTCAAGTTCATTACTATTTATTTGATGATTTTTTTTAAGAAGGAATTCAATGAGTTGAGGGAGACTGATGTACTTGTTAAGTTTTTATTCTTGTGAATGACCCAATTTGATTTATGCAGGAGAAAAGGGGAGCTGAATATGCCTTTCAGCATGACTAGCCCTAACTTCCTTCATGTGTATGGAAGCCCTTGATTTCATTGTTAATGGTCAAGAGAGCTAGTGCACATCTGAAGTGCTAATTCTTGAGGTTCAATAATTGCAAAGAAGGACAAAAGCCCAAATTGACTCCGCTATTCTGAGCTGAATAGTAAAACTAGCAGCTTAGAACATGAGTCCTATTTACCTACCTCAAACAAGTGACCAGTGTGAGATGGAGCATAAGATGCACTCACACTAAAAAAAAAAAAAAAAAAAAAAAAAAAAAAAAAAAAAAAAAAAAAAGAGAGAGAAAAGTGTGAGATGGAGCATAAAATGCACTCACACCGAAAAGAAAAAAAAAAGAAAAAAAAAAAAAAAAAAAAAGGGTGAGATGGAGCATAAAATGCACTCACCCTTAGAAATAAGTAATTGTGGTGACAATCGAGGTTCAAAGGGGCACTCTAAAGTTGAACTCTCATTGAGATTTAGTTACAGATGTGAAACTCAGTAAAATTTGATTATTAACCTTGACAATTAAAGAGCTGATTTATATATGAATTAGGAGTGAAGGCTAGACTATGATGAAATTCATATTCTCCTTTCCTCGGATCTGATACATATCTTAAATGGTAATTTACAAGAATAAGAGTTAAGCACTTACAAAAGTTCCCCGACTACTCAATGCATTTCTATCTTAAAAAGTTCACCAGGTAAATGGTGAGAACAGAAGGGGGGAATGTTAAGTTTATGGCTGATGTCTTTGCTTGAGGACAAGCAAAAGCTTAAGTGTGGGGGTATTTGATGAACTTACAATTTATCTATATTTTATGAGGTTTTTGCATGAAATTTTATAATGGTTTAATTAAATTTTTGCCGTATTTTAGCTTGATTGCAAGAAAGATTTCAGGGGGAGCCAAATCAACAAAAAGAAGGCAAAAGCAAGAAAAGAAAACCCAAAAATTTATCAAGTTCAGCCCGGCCCAGCCATGAGAGCAAGAGAATTTCATTCGGCCCAAGAAGAGCAAGTGAAACTCTTTGGAAAATCCAAGGGAAGAAGCCTAGCTATGAGGAGAATTCGGCCCAGCAAGGAAGGCCCATTTTTAGCCCAAATAACAGCCTAGAGTGTAGCCCACATGAGCTCAAAAGCAAGCTAAGTTGTAGCCCAAATAGCAGCCCAAAGGGAGCTAGGGGCGGCAACTTCTAGGAGTTTCTTGAAGAGAAGGAGGGAGCACTCTAGAAGGTTCATGAGGGGTGTAATACACCCCATTCTAGAGGCTTCAAGAAGGGGCAAGAGCCCCCTTGAAAAACTATATAAGGAGGCCTCTAGGAGGGGAGAAAGTTGTTCAATTGCTTGAGAGAAAGGCTCTCCCACTCTTAGAGGTTCAGCCACCTTGAGAGAAGAGAAGAGAAGAAGGCTAGGCGCAAGGAAGAAGAAGAAGAAGGGCTGAAGGAAGTTCACGACAAGCAAGCTAGAAGAAGAAGGTGAGTTCGAATTGAGGGATTGTGATTCAAAGATTTTTTGTAATAAATCATTTGTAGTTTCATTCTCTTTTGATTTGAATTCAGTTTCTTAGTTATATGTTCTTTCTTCTTTCTCCTTGTTTCCATTCTTCCTTGATGTATTTCAGCTTGTAAAATTTCAGTTCAGCAATCTAATTCTTTTTGATTCATTCAAATGATCATGCATTGTACTTGAAGTTTCTTGAATAAGGGTGTGATTGCAGATCAATTCGGCCAACTAACCTTCAAAACTCAGATCTGAATTCTCAGATCTGAGATTGCAAGATCTGAATTGCTTGAAAGAGAATTCAGATCTGCAAATTTCAGATTGGGCGAATTAATCTACAGCTTGGAATTCCTAGAGTGCTTGAGAGAGACTCTAGGAATTCAGATCTACTATTCAAGAACTGAATTGAGTGCAAGGTTAGAGATAACTTGCACAATTCAGTTGGTGATCAATTCAGATTTGAATTGATGCCTTAGAAGTGTTTGAAGAAATGCATGCATGGGGATTAGATTCTTGCTAGAGATAGAAGAACCGTCACTCATGCATAGGATGAACATGCGCTTGAGAGAGGCTGTTCATGACCTTGGGGTTTCACCAAACCAAGGCTCAATCATGATTCATTCGAATGATCCAAATTGATAGATTGCTGAATTCTGAGATTGACATTTACTGCTTACTCTTCTAACCTGAATTGAAGGCAATTGGACCAATGATTTAGATAGATTTTAATTTAGGATTTCTTAGCTTTCATTAGAGTTTTGATTTATTTGTTGATCAGATAAGAAATGTTCAATTTAGTATTGGTAATTGTTTCCTAAATCCTCGTGGGAACGATACTTCACTCACTACTTTATTACTTGAACGGCTAGTGCACTTGCTAGTGTCACAATGAGCCACACATCAGATTGCTTGAACCCTTGAACCAGACCAGATTTCTAGTATTGCCCAAGACCTTGGAGTTAGATGGGCAAAACTGGAAAGTTACACCTGACCCCTAGACTTGATTATGACACATCACTAGGTGTCGGATTGGGCTGTCTTTGATGTGTCAATCAGTGAGATCCTTAGTGGGGGTCAAAACCTAAACATGTTGGGGCAGTCTGAGAATTCATCTGAGTGAGTGGTCATAGTGACAGGATCAGCCCCTTTGTCGGACAATGGTAATGATCGGTAATGCACTTTCTCTGATAGAAACCAAACTGCCGGTAGTTGATTTCAATCGTTGGAATTTTGTTTTGCAAAATAAGATATATATATATATATATATATATATATGTACGGTTTCAAAAAATTTGCAAAAGGTTTTAATTCCCGGGATCCATGTGAGTAGAGAGTGCGGCACTGTTCCTTGCAGCTGAGAGAGAGGTCTTCTCTTGTCGGGCAGTGCTTGATCATTAAGGGCTGAGAGGTTAAGTATAAGATCCTTTAGGATAATACCTGATGGGCAAATCTTGCACCTGCCCACAGTCCATGGGTTTTTATAAGATGGCTTGGCCCAGGGACCACTTAGGGTAAGTGTTGGGCCCATAGAGCCCATTCGATGGGTTTCAGGGGGTGCACTGTCTTTAACAGTGTATTCGACCAGGCCTTGTAACAAAGGCTGGGCCGAACCCATTTGGCTGATGTGTAGATCAATGCTTGGGTCCCACGCCATACAAAGAAGCTCAACTGGGCTGTAGGTTGGAAACTAGTTAAACACTGAACACTTAATGGGCCAAAAGCCCATTTCGAACTGGACTGATATGATCACCAGTTCATAGGGTGAATCTGATTTGGATTGGGATAACTCCCAAAATATTGGGAGGTTTCTTAATCAAGAAGAAAGAGGAGAAAACCCTAGCAGAAATATCAGATTTTGAACTAGGGGTTTTGAGTAAACAAGAAACACATCCTGCAATCTAAGATTTGATCTCTCGCAGACTCTAGAGAGAAGAGACAATTCTGCCCTCTTCGTCCCTGGACTTCTCCTCCTTCAGCCACCGCCACTACTTATTGGAAGATTGGATCTTTGCAGCAATAGGAAGTCAAGAAAGCAGTTCTTGACAATAGTCTTGCAAGAAAGACAAAAGGATTCGGTGTTCAAGCTTCTAGTGGGTTCTTGTGAAGAATACAGTGTGTAGGACGCACCCTACTGGTTTCGTTCCATCCACAGCTGTGTCATCTTCAGCAGGAGCGGATCTTAGCTACTTCTTTGGACGTGAACACCAACTTTGGGAGATATTATTTCTCCGGATCAGGTATAATCCTTCCTATTTCCTTTTGGTTCAGATCTGGTCTGTTTATGGTTCAAGTAGGATCCTTGAATAATGTATTCTAAATTTAGGGAATATGATTCCCAGTTGGAAGAAGGTAGGAAATTTTTTTTGAAATTCGCCCCATTCCTCACCTTTCTTAGCGTCCATTACATGGATCCTACCATTCTTTCATGGATAAGGTCAAAGACCCAATCCTTTTACAAACACTAATCTCAGATTTGCCTTATGAACTGGTGATCATATCAGCCCTGTTCGAAATGGGCTTTTGGTCCATTAAGTGTTTAATGTTTAACTAGTTTCCAACCTGCTGCCCAGTTGGGATTCTTTGTATGGCATGGGACCCAAGCATTGATCTACACACCAGCCACATGGGTTCAGCCTAGCCTTTATTACAAGGCCCAGTCGAATTCACTGAAAGACTCAGTGACCCCCTTGAGCCCATCACATGGACCCTATGGGCCCAACACTTGCATTAAGTGGTCCCTAGGCCAAGCCATCTTATAAAAACCCAGGGACAGTGGGCATGTGCAAGATTAGCCTATCAGGTATTATCCTAAATGGTCTTACACTTAACCTCTCAGCCCTTAATGATCAAGCACTATCCGACAAGAGAAGACCTCTCTCTCAGCTGCAAGGAACAGTGCCACACTCTCTACTCACATGGATCCCGAGAATTAAAACCTTTTGCAAATCTTTTGAAATATATATATATATATATATATATATATATATATATATATATATATATATATATATATATATATATATATATATATATATATATATATATATCTTAATTTTGCAAAACAAAATTCCAATGATTGAAATCAACTGCTGGCAGTTTGGTTTCCATTAGAGAGAGTGCATTCCCGATCATTACCATTGTCCGACAACGGGGCTGATCCTGTCACTCTGACCACTCACTCAGATGAATTCTCAGACTGCCCCAACATGTCCAAGTTTTGACACCCACTAAGGATCTCACTGATTGACACATCAAAGACAGCCCGATCTGACACCTAGTGATGTGTCATAATCGAGTCTAGGGGTTACGTGTAACTTTCCAGTTTTGCCCATCTGTCTCCAAGGTCTAGGGCAATACTGGAAATTTGGTCCGATTTAGGGGTTCAAGCAATCCCATACTGCATGTGCCTTGGGTCTTACCCTGATGACCGAAACAAGCCATCCCAACACTTGGTGGCACACCAATATCAGCCTTGGCAGGATAAGTCTCCCCAGACTTATCCAATGGCTATGAACATTTAAAACTAACACAAGTTTCTATAAGTGTCCAGTTTTAGGGTCTTACACAGAATTATACCAAATAACATGAATCAAACATGAACTTTAATTTATTTCCACTAAATAACAAAAGTACATCAAATCCGATTGAAACTAAGGTTATACAAGACTGTCTAACAGCTCCCACTTGCACTTAGGTCCAATCTGGTACAAGCCGGAGTCCCATACTTTCCACGTCCCCTCTACCAACGATCTCCCGCAGTACATGGTACTTCCTCTCGATGTGCTTTGACTTCGAGTGGGCGCGAGGCTCTTTAGCCTGGGCGATTGCTCAATTGTTGTCACACAACAACGGGATGGGTGATGTGCTGGACGGAATCACTCCCAATTCGTTTATGAATTTCTTCATCCACACGGCTTCTTTGGCAGCTTCACTTGCGGCAATGTGCTCGGCCTCGGTTGTGGAGGCTACAGTGGACCCCGGTTTGCTGCTTTTCCAGCAAACAGCACATGATCCTATCATGAAAACATACCCAGATGTAGACTTTCTATCATCTGGAACCGACTGGAAATCGGCATTGGTATACCCCAGAACTTGTAGTGAACTACCATCAAATACCAGACAAAACTCTTTTGTCCTTCGAAGGTATTTAAGTATGTTCTTCACAGCAGTCCAATGCTCCTGCCCTGGGATAGCCTAGAATCTGCTTACCACACTCACCGCCTGTGCTATGTTCGGGCGAGTGCATAGCATGGCATACACGATGCTCCCTACGGCTGAGGCATACGGAACGTCTCTCATGCCCTCAATCTCCTCAGAAGTCTTGGAAGACATCTTCTTGGAGAGAGTTACTCCATGTCTGAAAGGAACATTTTCTTTCTTGAAGTTTTCCATGCTGTACCTTTTGACAATTTTTTTCAATGTAAGCAGCCTGGGATAATCCAATTATCCACTTCGATCTATCTCTATAGAGTTGAAGACCCAGTATGTATGAAGCTTCTCCAAGATCTTTCAGGGAGAACTGCTGTGACATCCATACATTCACCGAAGTCAACATTCCTACATCATTCCCAATGAGTAGGATATCGTCCACGTACAATACTAAAAAAGTAATCTTATCCCCACAGGACTTCCTGTAAACATATGGCTCATCCGGATTCTGCTCAAAGTCAAACGTTTTGACGGCTGAATCAAAATGAATGTTCCAACTCCTAGAAGTCAGCTTAAGTCCATATATGGATCTGTTGAGTTTCCATACCATGTGTTCCTGACCAGCAGCAATAAAGCCTTGCGGCTGCTGCATGTAGATATCTTCACTAAGATCTCCATTCAGGAATGCGGTTTTGACATCCATTTGCCAAATCTCGTAGTTATGGTATGCTGCTACAGCTAGCAGGATCCTAATGGATTTAAGCATGGCCATGGGCGAAAAGGTTTCCTCATAATCGATGCCTTCTTTCTTAGTGTACACTTTCGCCATCAAGCGAGCTTTGTAGGTCTCTATCCTGCCATCGGGGCCCTTCTTCCTCTTGTAGATCCATTTGCTTCCAATTGCTTTTACCCCGGAGGGCGGATCTACTAGAGTCCAAACTCCATTGGTCTCCATCGAGTCCACCTCAGCTCTCATGGACTCCACCCACTTCTGTGAATCTATGTCTAACATAGCTTCCACGTAAGTCACGGGATTCTCTTCACTAGTCAAAGCTTCCACCAAGTAGGTATCCTGGTCATAACCATATCGGACTGGTGGTCTGGATACCCGGGTGGACCTTCTAGGTTGGTCACTACCTAGAACTTGTGGAACATCTCCCACTGCTCGTGAGCTCTCCTCATCAAGAACTATTTCCTGACGGTTTGTGTTTCGACTGCAGAACACTTTCTGTTCACTTGGGTCATAGAATAGATAACCCACTGAATCCTTTGGGTAGCCTATAAATAGGCAACAATTGGTTTTGGATTCCAACTTGTCCACACTTGTTCTTTTAACGTGTGCAGGACAACCCCAAATCTTCAAGTGTCTTACACTTGGCTTCCTTCCGGTCCATAGTTCATATGAAGTTTTCGGAGCTGATTTGATAGGAACCCGATTCAGCAAGTAGATAGCAGTCTCTAATGCATATCCCCAAAAGGATGTGGGTAATTTTGAGCATACGAGAAGTGATTGGACCATGTCCAACAAGGTCCTATTCCTCCTCTCTGAAACACCGTTGAGTTGTGGTGTAGCAGGAGGAGCTAGTTGTGACACTATCCCATTGTCCTTTAAGTAGTCCCTGAATTCGTCAAAGAGATACTCGCCACCTCGATCCGATCGAAGGGCCTTAACTTCTCTCCCTAACTATTTCTCGACTTCCTGTCTGAACTCTCTGAACTTTTCAAAGGATTCAGACTTATGTCTCATTAGGTACACGTAACCATATTATGAAAAATCATCTGTAAAGGGGATGAAGTACACGTGGGAAGATTTTCTACGGTTAGTCATCTTACCTTGAAGGCAAGGCTCACAAGTGGGAAGATTTTCTACGGTTAGAAAAATCATCTTACCTTGATCTACACATCAGCCACATGGGTTCGGCCCAGCCTTTGTTACAAAGCCTGGCCGAATACACTGTAATGGACAGTGCACCTCCTGAAAACCATCTCATGGTCTCTATGGGCCCAACACTTACCCTAAGTGGTCCCTGGGCCAAGCCACCTTGTAACACCCAGGGACTGTGGGCAGATGCAAGATTAGCCCATCAAGTATTATCCTCAATGGTCTTACACTCAACCTCTCAGCCCATAATGATCATACACTACCCGACAAGAGAGGACCTCTCCCTCGGCTGCAAGGAACACTGTTGCACTCTCTTCTTATATGGATCCCAGGAATTAAAACCTTCTTGCAAACATTTTAGAAACCAAAATATATATAGTTTTATATCTCATATGAAATATATTTTGCAAAAAAAAATCTCAGCGATTGAAATTGGATGCTAGTAGTCTTGGTTTCCATCAGTGAGAGTGCATCTTTGATCATTACCTTTGTCCGACAAAGGGGCTGATCCTGTCACTATGATCACCCACTCAGATGAATTATCAGACTATCCCAGCATACCTAGGTTTCGGCCCCCGCTAAAGATCTCACTGATTGGTATATCAAAGACAGCCCGATCTGACACCTAGTGCAGTATCATAATCGAGTCTAGGGGTCGGGTGTAACTTTTTAGTTTTCCCCATCAATCTCCAAGGTCCAGGGCAATACTAGAAATCTGGTCCAGTTCAAAGATTCAATTAATCCTACACTGTATGTGCCTAGGGTCTCACCTTGGTAGTTAAGCCAAGCCACCCCAACCAACTTGGTGGCACCATAGTGTCAGCCTTGTTAGGATTGGTCTCCCCAGACCGACCCACTGGCTGTGAACATTCTAAACTAACACGAGTCTCGTTAAGTGTCCAATTTAAGGGTATTACATAGAAACATACCAAGGGAACATGAATCAAATATGCACTTTTATTTATTTACAATAAACTCATAAAGTTCATCATCTTGATTGAATCTAAGGGCATACAAAACTATCTAACAATTCATATGATGAATTCTCTAAAGGCCTTCCATCATTAGCTTGAGGATGGATCCTTCAGTAATGAGGAAACGCACCAAAAAATGGGCTATCCATTTGCTGTTAGGCTTGTCTGAGTGTTTCATAAGATGATAGGGGCGTCATAGACTAATGTGGGAGGGGCTTCACTAGAAAATGGGAACTCTCTCACGGTACCTTGACATTCACGAATATGATGGGTAAACACTCACTAGATAGAAAGGTTTATCTGAAAATGAATCTAAACCTTGTCTAATAGAGGCCAAAAGGGAAAACTCATATGATGAGTGGATATGATCTTTCACAGAAAGGTGGTGGGTTATGCAGCTGAAATAGTTGGCTCCATGCACCCTATGTGATTTCCCACATTTCTAGAGACAACCCATAGTCTCCGTCACTGAGAAAGGAGGGAAATCTCAGAGATGAATAAATTGAAATGGAACATAGATTAAAATTCATATCTATGTAATGAACATGAATCAAATTAAGTTGTGGACTGATGTTTGCTCTTTTATCAGAAAATGGCAAACGGATCATTTGCAAAGCTTCTTGACGACAACAAGCTTAAAGGCCTAAACTATGCCGACTGGTATAGGAACTTATGCTGGTCCTAGCTTCTGAAAAGATAGACAAAGTGGCAAAGTATCCTGCCACAGAGCATCTAGGTAATAGGGCTTCTGAGGCACGAAGAAGAGACTATCAGGAACGGGAGGATAAAAACTCCCTTGCTCGATGTTACATCATTGCCTCCTTGGACAACCCAATACAGAGGCAGTTCGATCAGATCGAACTTGCCAAAGACATATTGGACAGTCTCAAGATGATGTATATAGAGCAGAATCGTTCTACTCGACAAAAGGTCTTGAAACAGTTCATGACCGCACAAATGACTAATGGCCAACAAGTTCATGACCATTTTCTACGGATGATGGGATACATCAACGAACTGGAAGATCTTAGATCCGGGCTGGACCTTATGACCCAGATAGATGCTATCCTTAATTCTTTGGCTCCTTCCTTCAATCCGTTCATTATGAACTATAACATGAACAAGCTGAAAACTGATTAGGAAGGATGAGCCTATAGCTATGCTTGTTGAAGCTAACAAGACAGGCAAGAGAAAGAGGAAAGCAAAGAAGCCTCAGAAGAAAGCCACTAAGGGTAAGAAGCAGAAGAAAGACAAAGCATTGGATGCCTGTCACTTTTGCAAGAAGACTGGCCACTGAAAAAATGAACTGTCCTGCCTACCTGGAATCCAAGAAAGGTTATTTCGAAACTTGTGTAATGGAAACCAATATGTTGGTAGTTTCTACGTCCTGGTGTATTGACTCCGGGGCTTCAACTCATGCGTGTAATTCACTACAGGGATTCAAGGTAAGTAGAAGGCTGAGTGAAGGAGAAATCACACTGTACTTGGGGGCTACTGCAATTGTTGTAGCCGCGGCCATAGGAACCATAGAGTTACTTTTTAGGGAAGGAACTATTGTACTGAGAGATTGTTTTTGTGTACAAAATTTAAGGAGAAATTTGATTTCTATCTCAAAACTGTGTGTAAATGGTTATTCTGTCTTCTTTAGTAATACGATTACTATTAAAAGAAATAACAGATTCACCGCATATGGGGAACTAGAGAATGGTCTCTATGTTCTACATCCTTCTCTAGAAACTAACAGAACCGAAACTACATTGGCTGAAATCCCCAAGAAGAGAGCCCATGATACAATTAATCCTATGTGTCTATAGCGTTACCGACTTGGCCACATCGGTGTTGACTGAATCACAAGGTTGGTAAAGGATGGTCTTTTGGATTTTTAACTGTAGAAGATCTTCCCACTTGTGAGCCTTACCCACAAGGCAAGATGACGAAACAACCATTTAATGGCAAGCCTGAAAGATGTATAGGCACACTTGACCTAATACATACTGATGTATGTGGTCCCCTGAGTGTTAGGACATGAAATCAACATGTGTATTTCATCACCTTCACAAATGACTTTTCACAATATGGTTACGTTTACCTAATGAGACATAAGTTTGAATCATTTGAAAAGTTCAAAGATTTTAGACAAGAGGTCAAGAAACAGTTAGGGAGAGAAATTAAAGCCCTTTGATCAGATCGAGGTGACGAGTATCTCTCTGACGAATTCAGGGACTACTTAGAGGACAATGGGATAGTATCACAATTAGCTCCTCTTGCTACATCACAACTTAATGGTGTTTCAGAGAGAAGGAATAGGACTTTATTGGATATGGTCTAATCGCGTTACCCACATCCTTTTGCGCTTACACATTAGAGACTGCAATTTGTGTGCTGAATCGAGTTCCAACCAAATCGGTTCTGAATACTCCATATGAACTTTGGACCGGAAAGAAAGCTAGTGTCAAACACTTAAAGATTTGGGGTTGTCCAGCACACGTTAAAAGAACGAGTGTAGACAAGTTGGAATCCAAGACCAGCCATTGACCCAAGTGAGCAGAAAGTGTTTTGCAGTCGAAATGCACAATTCTTGGAAACCGATTATATCCTGGACACCCATCGTTAGGAAGTTGATCTTGATGAGGAGAGCTTAGGAGCAGTGGGAGATGTCCCACAAGTTCTAGTTAGTGACCAACCTAGAAGATCCACTCGGGTATCCAGGCCACCAGTCTATTATGGTTATGATCAGGATAGTTACCTAGTGGAAACCTTGACTAGTGAGGAGGATCCCATTGTTGGGAGTAGTTCTGTCTAGCACATCACCCATCCCATTGTTGTGTGACAACAATGGAGCCATTTCTCATGCTAAGGAGACACGAGCCCACTCGAAGTTGAAGCACATCGAGAGGAAGTACCACGTACTGCAGGAGATTGTTGGTAGAGAGGGCGTCCGGATTCAAAACGTAGCTTCAGCGGAAAATGTAGCATACCCATTGACGAAGCGACTATCACATGAAGTGTTTCAGAAACACGTAGAAAGCATGGGTCTCCGGCTTGTACCTGATTGGAACAAAGTGCAAGTGGTTGCTGTTAGACAGTTTATGCCCTTAGCTTCAATCAGAATGATGTACTTTATGAGTTTATTGTAAATGAATAAAAGTGCATATTTGATTCATGTTCCCTTGGTATGTTTCTGTGTAATACCCTTAAACTGGACACTTAATGAGACTCGTGTTAGTTTAGAATGTTCACAGCCGGTGGGTCGGTCTGGGGAGACCTATCCTGACAAGGCTGACACTGTGGTGCCACCAAGTTAGTTGGGGTGGCCTATCTCAGCTGCCAGGGTGAGACCTTAGGCACATACAGTGTAGGATTAATTGAATCTATGAACTGGACCAGATTTCCAGTATTGCCCTGGACCTTGGAGATTGATGGGCAAAAACTGGAAAGTTATGATACTGCACTTGGTGTCAGATTGGGCTATCTTTGATGTACCATTCAGTGAGATCCTTAGCGGGGGTCAAAACCTAGGCATGTTGGGATAGTCTGAGAATTCATCTGAGTGGGTGATCATAGTGACAGGATCAACCCCTTTGTCGGACAAAGGTAATGACTGGGGATGCACTCTCACTGATGGAAACCAAAACTGCCGGCAACCGATTTCAATAATTGAGATTTGTTTCACAAAATATATTTTATATGAGATATAAAAGTATATATGTTATGGTTTCAAAATGATTTGCAAAAGGTTTTAATTCCCAGGATCCATATAAGCAGAGAGTGCAACACTGTTCCTTGCAGCCGAGGGAGAGGTGCTCTCTTGTCGGGCAGTGCATGATCATTATGGGCTGAGGTGGGGGTGCACTGTCCTTAACAGTGTATTCAGCCAGGCCTTGTAACAAAGGCTGGGCTGAACCCATGTGGTTGATGTATAGATCAATGTTTGGGTCCCACACCATACAAGGAAGCCCAACTGGGCAGCAATTTGGCAGACTAAGTGAGTACATAACCTTAATTGGGGCTTAAGCCCATTTCGAACAGGGCTAATTTGATTAGTCAATTAAAAGGGGCAAATTCTAAGGTAGATCAGCTCATGGGATTGGGCCTAGACCCTATCCACTTAGAGAGTCCAAGATCTAAATAAGATTTAGATCTGGAAGCCTCCTAATTAGATTAGGAGATAGCTGATCTGATCTAAAGATAAGATAAGGGTTCTTCCTTATCACTTAAAGGGACTTCTAACCCAAATATAATTTGGATTGGCAGCTCCTAATCGGATTAGGAGCGGATCCCTTTAACTCTATAAAAGGAGGAGGGGGCGGCAGCCTTTAGATATGCAACCCAGAAACTCTTATCTTTAGAGCTGAAATCATAAGAAGAGAAAATTCAGCACCCTGGAAAATCACTCTTGTTGCCTCCTTCCTGCCATCGCAATTATCTCCAGTTTTTTGGAGAAACCAAGATCTGATATTGATATCAATCTTTTGGGAAAAGATTGATTGGAGTTGTACTCACAAACCATCCAGTTGATTCTTGCGAAGGGTCAAGTTCTTTTGAAGAACATTGCTGATTCTTCTCCATCCTACACTACGCCATTTTCAATGGCAGCAGTCTTTGGATCCTTCCTTGGGCGTGAACACCTCCATTAGGAGATATTATTTCTCCATATCAGGTACATCCTCCCTCCTACTCCTTTTGGTTCAGATCTGGTTTGGTTAATGATTCAAGATTGATCATTAAAAAATATGTTTTTCTAAAATAGGGAATTCGATTCCCTGCAAAGATGGGAGAAATTTTTTAAATTTGCCCAGTCCATTCCTCAAGATTTGGGCGTCCATATGATGGATATCCTATCCCTTCATAAAATTAATAAAAAAAAGAGAAGAAGAATAAAATCGTGACTAATGTGAGATGGAGCATAAAATGCACTCACATCTAGAAACGAAAGCAAGGGTGAGATGGAGCATAAAATGCACTCACCCTAAAACCCCAACCCCATTCTCACCTTCAGAACCTTGGAGTTCATACTAAGTGGTGGAGATGTGATACATAGCATGCTTATGGCAATAACACACCTTGTTTTGACCTAAGAAACAAAGAAAGATAATTGAGTCTAGCTGAATTGGTTTGTTAAAGCAATGGGTACTTGTTCAGTCCAAGAAGGTTCAGCCGGTGGAAGGCTTGTTTCCTTGACTGTCAATTTAACTTGGGACCATAAGGAATGGTGATTTGAGATCACTCTTGGGCAAGTTAAAAGGGAAAAAGAAATGGAAAATGGAAAGATTACCAAGTCTGGACTGAAGCATGCAATGGATCAGGCCTTATGTTGAGAGAAAGAAAGATTAAAAATCAGTAGGTAGTTTCTTTTGTTTTGCTTGAGTTTTGCCTTGCTTGAGGACGGGCAAAGTTTAAGTGGGGGGGATTTGATGAGACTAAATTGTACCCTACATTTTATCCCCTAATATTTTTTTTTACATTAATTTATCACTTAAATGGACTCATTACTCTGGTATTTCGATTCAGGGCAAGAAAGTAGGCAATTGGAAGAAAACAGGGCAATTCGGATGATTTTAAATAGTTTCAGCAATAGTCAGTAATCTGGGTATAACTCTCAATTCCGGACTCCGAATTGGGCAATTCGAGAGGCATAAGAAAGATGAAAGAAAGGCCCACAACTTTTATGTTTTGGGTTTTGACAGATTCGATCCGAATCGAATACGAAACTGGGCCCGAAGTCAGAGCAAGTTCGTAGCTAGGCCCATGTCACAGCTGAAGCCCAACTCGCAGAAGAGCCTTGTAGCAGCCCAAGTTTTTAAAGCAGCCCAGCTCGAATTCAAGAGCCAAGAGCCCCAATTTCGAATGTAACCTCTAAAAAGAGATTCTTATTAGATTTAAATTCTTGAATATAATCCTATCATGATAAGAAGATTGAATTATATCACTAGATAAGAGATAGGATAGGATTAGTTCAAAACAGATCAGGACTTTTTAATTTGAGCTTAATCTCCTAGAAGGAGTTGGAGAGAGCCCCTCCTCCTAAAGCTATATAAAGGGGGGGTGGACCAGCTTTGGGCATCACTCAAAGCATCCAAGAAATCATCAAGCAACTCAAGCTACCAAGAAGAGCAGTTCGGCTTACTGAGAAGTAGAGCATGGAGGGATCGAAATTCATGAGTAGCTAAGCTTTTTTTTTCTGGTTCAAGGGGGGAGGTTCGATTGTGTCATCATGAGGTTCTGTATTTAATTCAAGTTCTTGCATTTTTATTTAAGTATTCATTGGTTCTTGTGCATATTCTCCTTCGATGTTAATGTTAATTAGTCTGACAAATTAATTAATATTGATTTTCCTACTGCTATCCATGGTTCAGTGATTCGTAATTGTCATGAATAGTGGTACAAGTAGCAATTAGGTTAATATCTTTCTGGGTCAATTGTTCATGATAGCCTTTGACCAATGTATTGACATGTTTTAACCTAAGGGAATCAATGAAACAAGATTCAATAATTGCAGCTATCTCAATTATTGTTATTTTGGTTTAATTATTTTCACAAAGCTTAATGCTATCATTAATTGATATGGAACGCTATGTTACCCAGTTGATTAGTGATAAGTGTTGATCGAATGCTATGTTTGGTTAGCTGATTTAGGAAAACGCAAGGTTTATTATGGCTATCCTAAGAAATCTAAGTTTAAATGCTTGAATTGCAGGACTACCGAAGTCTACCTATGATTGATGACCAATTGACTAACCCGAACCCTTGAATCAGAATTCGGTAAGACTGGTTACATCTTGTTAGTTGAATTTGTTGTTGCTTTCTTGTTCTTTTAAATTTTAGTTATTTAATTCTCCCACTCAGTTATATTATTAATTCTGCTAAGAGATTTTTGTTTAGCTCCCTGTGGGATTCGACCTAGTACCACTATTACTACAAGAACTTTATTGTGGGACTAGCATTAATTTTGAGGGCTTCGACAACCCGTCAAAATTTTGGTGCCGTTGCTGGGGAGCTACTTTAATTTCTTAGCTTGTTATGTTCTATTTGTGTTAACCTTTTTTGTTTTATGACTCGTGCTTCTCAACAAGGTGAACTAGAGTACAACCCTGAAATTAAGAAGATTACCCATCATTTAAGGAAGGAGGCGAAGCAAAGGAAGGACCGCTCACCTAAAAGGGTGAATTCTGAATTTGACCTACCAACTTGTGATCAACCCATCTTTGAAGAGGAAGAAAGGATGGCTGATAGAGAGAGAACACTAAGGGAGTTGGTTGCACCAATCATTAACCAACAGCCCCTGTGCATAACATATCCCACTCTTGAGGTATCCTTTGAACTAAAATCTGGTTTGATTCAATTACTTTCTGTTTTTCATGGCTTTCCAGGTGAGGACCCTCACAAATATCTCAAGGAATTCCATGTTGTCTATTCAAGCATGAAACCACAAGGTATGACCGATGACCAGGTAAAGTTAATAGCTTTTCCATTTACATTACGAGATAAAGCTGCAAACATCTCAAGGATTGGTTATACATTCTTCCTCCCGGTTTGATACGTACATGGGATGAGATGAACAAAATATTATTAGATAAATATTTTCCTGCATCCCAAGCTGCAAACATTAGGAAAGAAATCTGTGGAGTTCGACAATTTGGTGGTGAGACACTATACGAATATTGGGAAAGATTTAAACAACTTGTTGCTAGCTATCCACACCACCAAATACCCAAACAGCTCTTGATCCAATACTTCTATGAAGGACTCCAACCTATGGATAGAAGTATGGTAGATGTAGCTAGTGGAGGAGCTTTGGTAAATAAAACACCCAAAGCGGCTAGGGAATTGATTTCCAACATGGCCAAAAATTCACAATAGTTTGGAGCAAGAACAGATGGCACTACTAGGCATTTTAATGAGGTAAGCCATGTTAATTTAGAAAATCAAATTTCAGATTTAACTGCTTTGGTAAGACAATTGGCTGCAGGGCAATTGCAAATAGCTAGGGTATGTGGTGTCTATTCAATCCTTGTGCATCCTACAGATATGTGTCCATCACTATAGGATGGATTGATGCAGCAAGTTAGTTGGTAACTTCTGCTTTCTATGGATATGTGTCCATCCTTGGGCATCCTATGGATCAATCAAGAGACAAGGTAATTTCGAATCCTGTGTCACAGAAACCAATTTGTTCGTAACTTCTACTTCCTGGTGTATTGAATCTAGGGCTTTGACTCATGCATGTAACTCACTGCAGGGGTTTAGGATAAGCAGAAGACTGAGTAACGGAGAAGTAATTCTTTACTTGGGGACTTCTACAAGTGTTGCAGGTACAACTATAGGAACTGTAGAGTTAATTTTCAGAAAAGTAACTATTGTACTGAAAGATTGTCTTTATGTACAAAATTTGAGAACAATTTTGATTTCTATTTCAAAACTGTGTGTGGATGGATATTCTGTTTTCTTTAGTAATATGATTACTATTAAAAGAAATAACAAATTCCTTGCATACGGAGAACTTGAGAATGGTTTCTATGTTCTCCATCCTTCTCTGGAAACTAACATAACTGAAACTACGTTGGATGACATCCCTAAGAAAAGAACCCATGATACAGTTAATCTCATGTGTCTGTGGCATTACTGACTTGGCCATATTAATATAGATGTATCACAAGGTTGGTAAAGGATGGTCTTTTGGATTTTCTAACTATAGAAGATCTTCCAACCTATGAACTTTGCCTTCAGGGTAAGATGATGAAACGACCATTTAACGGTAAGCCTAAAAGATGTACATGCACACTTGACCTTATACATACTGATGTATGTGGTCCTATGAGTGTTAGGACACGTAACCAGCACGTTTATTTTATAACATTCACCGATGATTACTCTCGGTATGGTTACGTGTACCTAATGAGACACAAGTCTGAATCATTTGAAAAGTTCAAAGAGTTGAGACTTGAGGTCGAGAATTAGTTAGGGAGAGAAATTAAGACCCTTTAATCGGATCGAGGTGGCGAGTATCTCTCTGATGAATTCAGGGACTACTTAAAGGTCAATGGGATAATATCAAAGCTAGCTCCTCCTGCTACACCACAACTAAATGGTGTGTTAGAGAGGAGGAACCATACTTTATTGGATATGGTCTGATCATTTCTAGTACACTCACAGATACCTACATCCTTTTGGGGTTACGCATTAGAGACTATGATATACGTGCTAAACCGGGTTCCAACCAAATTAGTTCTAAAGACTCCGTATTAGCTTTGAACCGATAATAATCCTAGTGTGAGACACTTGAAGGTTTGGGGTTATCTGGCACATGTTAAAAGAACGAGTGTGGACAAATTAGAATCCAAGACCAGCCGTTGCCTATTCGTAGGTTACCCCAAAGGCTCTATGGGTTACCTATTCTATGACCTAGGAGAACAGAAAGAGCCTCGGGCTTACTCGAAGTCAAAGCACATCGAGAGAAAGTTCCATGTACTGCGGGAGATCGTTGGTAGAGGGGACGTCCTGATTCAGAAGGTAGCATCAGCGGATAATGTGGCAGACCCATTGACTAAGCCACTGACACAGAAGGTGTTTGAGAAACACGTGGAAAGTATGGGACTCCGGCTTGTACCAGATTGGACCTAAGTGCAAGTGGGAGCTGTTAGACAGTTTTTGTATGCCCTTAGCTTCAATCTGATTTGATGTGCTTTTGTTATTTAGTGGAAATAAATAAAGTGCATGTTTGATTCATGTTGTTTGGTTTAATTCTGTGTAAAACCCTAAAACTGGACATTTATAGAGACTCATATTAGTTTTAAATGTTCACAGCCGTTGGATAAATCTGGGGAGATTTATCCTGCCAAGGCTGATGCTGGTGTGCCACCAAGTGTTGGGATGGCCTATCTCAGCCATCAGGGTAAGACCCGAGGCACATGCTGTATGGGATTACTTGAATCCTTGAACCGGACCAGATTTCCAGTCTTGCCCTGGACCTTGGAGATAGATGGGCAAAACTGGAAAGTTACACCTGATCCCTAGACTTGATTATGACACTTCACTAGGTGTTGGATCAGGCTGCCTTTGATATGCCAATCAGTGAGATCCTTAGCGGGGATCAAAACCTAGGTATGTTGGGGCAGTTTGAGAATTCATTTGAGTGGGTGATCATAGTGACAGAATCAGCCACTTTGTCGGACAAAGGGTAATGATCGGGAATGCACTCTCTCTGATGGAAACCAAACTGCCGGCAGTTGATTTCAATCGTTGGAATTTTGTTTTGCAAAATTAATAATTTATATATATATATATGTACGGTTTCGAATTGTTTGCAAATGGTTTTAATTCCCGTTATCCATGTGAGAGGAGAGTGCGGCACTGTTCCTTGCAGCCAAGGGAGAGGTCCTCTCTTGTCGGGCAGTGCTTGATCATTAAGAGCTGAGAGGTTAAGTGTAAGACCATTGAGGATAATACCTGATGGGCTAATCTTGCAAGCTGACATTCAGCTTGTTCATGTTATATTTCATGATGAATGGATTAAAGGAAGGAGGCAAAGAATTGAGGATAGCATCTATCTGGGTTGAAAGGTCCAGCCCGGATCCAAGAGCCTCCAGTTCGTTGATGTAACCCATCATCCTGAGACAATGGTTGTGTTGTTGGCCCTTAGACATTTGAGTGGTCATGAACTGTTTCAAGACCTTTTGTCGAGTAGAATGGTTATGCTCTTCATACATCATCCTCAGGCTGTCCAATATGTCCTTGGCAAGTTCGATCTGATCAAACGACCTCTGTATTGGGTTGTCTAAGGAGGCAATGATGTAACACCAGGCTAGGGAGTTTTTCTCCTCCCACTCCAGTTCGTTGATGTAACCCATCATCCTGAGACAATGGTCGTGAACTTGTTGGCCCTTAGACATTTGAGTGGTCATGAACTGTTTCAAGACCTTTTGTCGAGTAGAATGGTTCTGCTCTTCATACATCATCCTCAGGCTGTCCAATATGTCCTTGGCAAGTTCGATCTGATCAAACGGCCTCTGTATTGGGTTGTCTAAGGAGGCAATGATGTAACACCAGGCTAGGGAGTTTTTCTCCTCCCATTCCTAATAGTCTCTCCTTCGGGCCTCAGAAGCCCTGTCACCCGGACACTCTGGGGCAGGATTCTTTGCCACTTTGTCCAGCTTTTTAGAAGCTAGAACCAGCATAAGGTTCCTGTACCAGTTGACATAGTTTGGGCCCTTAAGCTTGTTGTCATCAAGAAGCTTTGCAAAAGATCCGTTTGCCATTTTCTCATAAAAGAGCAAACATCAGTCCACAAACTAATTTGATTCATGTTCATTTCATAGATATGGATTTTAATATATGATCCATTTCCATTTATTCATCTCTGAGATTTCCCTCCTTTCTCAGTGATGGAGACTACGGGTTTGATCAATGCTTGGGTCCTAATTCATTGAGTTTTTCAGTGAATTCGGCTGGGCCTTGTATTAAAGGCTGGGCCGAACCCATATGGCTGGTGTGTAGATCAATGCTTGGGTCCCACGCCATACAAAGAAGCCCAACTGGGCAGTAGATTGGAAAGTAATTAGACACTGAACATTTAATGGGCCAGAAGCCCATTTCGAGGTGGGCTGATATAATCACCCATCCTTGGGGCGAATCTGAGATTAATGTAAGTAAAAGGATTGAGACTTTAGCCTTATCCACTCTTGGAGACCAAATTCAAATTAGATTTGAATCTGGTAACCTCCTGATAAGATCAGGAGTAAGCTAACTTTATCTGCAGATAGGATTAAGATTATCCCCTATCCAAATACTGATTTGGATTGGGAATACTCCTAATTAGGAGGATTCTTAATCAAGAAGAAAGGAGGAGAAAACCAAGAGAGAGAAATATCAGATTTCGAACCACCTTGAAGAGATATAGGATATCTCTTGCGAATTGAGATAGGATCTAATTCATACTCCTGAAAAGAAAAAGGCAGTTCAGCCTTTTCGCTTTTAGAGTTCTCCTCCTGCCGCCGCCATCTGTTTTTGCAAGATTAGATCTTTGCAGAAAAAGAAAGTCAAGAAATCTGTTCTTGACATTAGTCTTGCAACAAAGACTAAAAGGATTCAGTGTTTAGTGTTTCCAAAGGATTCTTGTGAAGGATCCAGTGTGTAGGACGCACCCTACTGGTTTTGTTCCATCCACAGCTGTGTCATCTTCAGAAGGAACGGATCTAGGAGCATTCTTTGGGCGTGAACACCAACTTTGGGAGATACTGCTTCTCCGGATCAGGTATATTCCTCCCTTTTTTCTTTTGGTACAGATCTGGTTTGATTATGGTTCAAGTAGGATCCTTGAATATTGTATTCTAAATTTAGGGAATATGATTCCCAGTTTGAAATTCGCCCACCCATTCCGCAACCTTTGTGGCGTCCATTAGATGGATCCTACCCTTCTTTCACCCCGCATGCGATGAATTTGTTATTCCTTAACAGTAATCATATTTCTAAAATAAACAGTATATCCATCAGCACACAGTTTAGAAACGAAAATTAAATTTCTTCTCAAGTTCTGTACATAAAGACAATCTTTAAGTACAAGGACTCCTTCTCTGAAAACTAACTCTACGGTTCCTATCGCCGCAGCTACAACACTTGCAGTCGTTCCCAAGAAAAGTGTCACTTCGCCATCACTCAATCTTCTGATAACTTTGAACCCCTACAATGAGTTACACGCATTAGTTGAAGCCCCGGAGTCAACACACCAGGAAACAGAAGTAACTAACATGTTAGTTTCTATGACACAATTTTCGATGTTACCTTTCCTAGATTCCAGGTAGGTAGGACAGTTCCTCTTCCAGTGGCCGGTTCATTTGCAGAAGTGACAGACATCAGATGCCTTGTTCTTCTTCTACTTCTTGGGTTTGGCAGCTTTCTTTTGGGGCTTCTTTGCCTTTCTCTTTTTCTTGGCCGATTTGTTAGCTTCAGCAAGCATAACCACAGGCTCATCCTTCTTTAAAACATCCTCGGCCCTCTGCAACATATTGCTGAGTTCCTGGATGCTGACATTCAGCTTATTCATATTGTAGTTCATAGTGAATGCATTGAAGGAAGAGGGCAAAGAATTTAGGATGGCATCCACTTGTGTGCCAAGATCTAGCCCGGATCCAAGAGCTTCAAGTTCGTTAATGTATCCCATCATCTGAAGACAATGGTCATGAACAATTTCAGGACCTTCTGTCGAGTAGAACGGTTCTGCTCTTCATACATTGTTCTTAGACTGTCCAATATGTCATTGGCTAGTTCGATCTGATCGAACAGCCTCTGTATTGAGTTGTCTAATGAGGCAATGACAAAGCAGCGGGCTAGGGAGTTCTTATCCTCCCAATCTTGGTAGTCCCTCCTACGGGCCTCAGAAGCCCTATCACCCGGACGTTCCGGGGTAGGATTTTTCACCACCTTATCTAACTTTTCAGAAGTTAGGACCAACATAAGATTTCTGTACCAGTCGGCATAATTTGGGCCCTTAAGCTTGTTATCGTCTAGAAGCTTTGCAAATTGATTGCTTGCCATTTTCTGATACAACAACAAAAACGTTAGTCCACAACCTTAGTTTCATTCATGTTACCTACATAGATATGGCTTTTAATCTATGTTCCATTCCCATTTGTTCATCTCTGAGATTTTCCCTCCTTTCTTAGTGACGGAGATGACGGAATGTTGCTAGAAATGTGGGAAATCACATTAGGTGCGTAAAGCCAACTGTTTTAGCTGCATAACCCCACCACCTTTCTGTTACGGATCATATCCACTCATCAGATGAGTTTCCCTTTGGCCTCTGTTAGACATGGTTCAAAGCTGTTTTCACGTAAACCTTTCTATCCAGTGAGTGCACGCCCATCATATTCAGGTTACGCCAAGGTACCATGAGAGATTTCCTCATTACTGATGGACCCATCATTGTGCTAATGACGGAAGGCCTTTAGAGAGTCCATCAAATGGATCTCCCTATCACACGCACTCATATTTGCTAGGAGAGAACAAAATTACGCCCTAGTTCTAATTTAGGTCAAACCAAAGTGGCTCCCACTGACTTTCATAAAGTTAGATTTCTGGTGGGCCTCAATTGGCTAGGGGTTCCGTATGCATCCCTTTTCAGGGTTGTGGGGCCCCACCAAGTAGAGAGGGGTCATTCAGTGACTTTAAGGGACACCATGTCAATGATGTGCATTCAGCCATGGTGTGCGCAAGAGCCACTAACGAATTAACATGGGCCAAGTGTTTATGGCCCATGGTCGTAGCACATCATATCCAAACTTCACATGTAAAGGAAGAATTGATCCAATCAATTAACTATTGTAAAGCCCATCGAATGGCCCATTTAAAACTTAAAGCATTAACAATTAATGTTACTAGGTGTATGTGCTGAATTGCAGTTAACAGTTCGGCCCATACAACTTTTCTCACAATAATGGGCTTTTGCAGTTTTAACCCTTTAAAACTGGGCTTTACAGGTGGGCTGAATTAATCCCTGTAATTGAACATCAGATTTGGAATAATTAGTGTGAGAAATATGAACTGAAAAATAGCCCCCTTCGAATCTCAGATTCGGTCCAAACAGTTTTGGTCCAATTTAGTCCGAAATGGTCCAAAACTGATTTTCAATTCACGAATTAATTCAAGAGAGATCTGAAATTAATAATTTTTTATTTTAGACAATCACAAATCAAAATATGGACTGTTTGTACCACCTACAAAATGGAGGTTAATCACAAAAGTTACAGTTTCATAAACTGTAAATCGCAGTAGGTGATTTCTCCATTTGCGAATCTCCAGCGCCGCCATCTTCTTCCTTCTTCTTTAATCAAGAAAATAAATAAAAAATAGAAATCCTATTTCTATTAATTAATTACATTCTTGATCAAATCCTATACATTCAGTCTAGAAAAATAAAAAAAAAATTATTTACAGACCGAATAATAATAAAAGGAAGAAAAAAGGGTGAGCAAACTATCTGCGCCAAATCTGCACTGCGATCTCTAGGTTCAAACAGTACATTAAATAAAAAATAAATAAAGAACAATTCTAAATAAATTTTTGGATTTAACAGAATTAATTTCAGATCAAACGGCCTTAACAAGAAACCATTTCTTGAAAAAAATAAAGCAATCTGCGCAGATCTTGGCAGAACATTTTCTGTTCATCTGCGTAGGGTCAGATCTGATTTTCTTTTGGTTCAAGATTCGAACCTGTGGCTCTGATACAACTGAAAGAATGGTAGGATCCATCTAATGGATGCCAAGAAGGGTGCAGAATGGAGGGCGAATTTCAAAAAAAAAATTCCTACCTTCTTCCAACTGGGAATCGTATTCCCTAAATTTAGAATACATTAATAAGTCACGGGATCCTCCTCACTAGTTGTGGCTTCCACCAAGTAAGTATCCTGGTCATAGCCATAACGTATTGGAGGCCTGGAAACATGGGTAGATCTCCTAGGTTGGTCATTAACTAGAGCTTGTGGCGTTAGACAGTCTTTGTATGCCCTTAGCTTCAATCAGAATGATGTACTTTTGAAATTTATTGTAAATGAATAAAGTGCATATTTGATTCATGTTCTTGTGGTTTGACCTATCCTGATAAGACTGATTGATGTGCCACCAAGCCGGTTGGGGTGGCTTGTCTCAGCCGCCATTGTGAGACCCAAGGCACATGCAGTGTAGGATTAATTAAATCTTTGAACCGGACCAGATTTTCAATATTGCCCTGGACCTTGGAGATTGATGGGCAAAACTAGAAAGTTTCACCTAACCCCTATACTCAATTATGATATTGCACTTGGTGTCTGATTGGGTTGTCTTTGATATGCTAATCAGTGAGATCCTTAGTGGGGATCAAGACCAAGGTATGTTGGGATAGCCTGAGAATTCATCTGAGTGGATGATCATAAAGACAGGATCAGCCCCTTTGTCAGACAAAGGTAATGATCGGGGATGCACTCTCTCTAATGGAAACCAAGACTTCCGGTAGTCAATTTCAATCATTTAGATATGTTTTGCAAAATATATTTTATATGAGATATAAAAGTATATATATTACAGTTTCTAAAATGTTTGCTAAAGGTTTTAATTCCCGGGATCCACATAAGCAGAGATGCAACGCTGTTCATTGCAGCTGAGGGAGAGGTCCTCTCTTGTCAGGCAGTGTTTGATTATTATGGGCTGAGAGGTTAAGTGTAAGGTGATGAGAATAGAATTTATCATATTTTTATCCCCAAATATTCTATCTTTCATACTGAATTTGTACTTAATTGGATTCATATTTGTGGTATTTCGGTTCAGGGCATGAATGAAGGCATCAGAAGCAAAGAAAAGCAAATGGGATGATTTTTCACAGTTTCGGCATCATTTAGTAATTTGGGCCTAACTCGCGTACCCAAACTCCGATTGGGCTGATTCAAGACCCACTGGAAATATAAGAGAAAAATCCACAACTTTTGTGTTTTGGGCTTTCACAGATTTGGCTTACACCAAAGTCAACTCTGGGCCCAAAGTCAGGGAAAATTCGTAGGAAGGCCCAATCCGCAACTGAAGCCCAACTTGAAAGAATGGTAGGATCCATCGTATGGAAGCCAAAAAGGTTGCGAAATGGGTGGGCGAATTTCAAAAATTTTCCTACATTCTTCCAACTGGGATTCATATTCCCAAAGTTGGTGTTCACGCCCAAAGAGGACACCAAGATCCGCTCCTACTGAAGATGACACAACAATATGTGGAATGGAACCATCAAAGTGCGTCTTACACACTGAATCCTTCGCAAGAATCCTCTGGAGACTCTGAGCACCAAATCTTTGCAGTTCTTTCTGCAAAACAGATATCAAGAACTGATTTCTTGATTTCTTTCCTTCAAAGATACAATATTTTCAGAGAATGGCGGCGGCTGGAGGAGAATTCCTGAGATGAAGATGGCGAATATTGCTTCTCTTCTCTCTGGAGAGTTCTGAGGTCCTATCTCAATTCACAACAAGTTTTCTTGCACCAAAAACCCTAGGTTTGAATTCTGTTGATGTTCTCCCTTTTTTTGGGTTTCTCCTCTTTTCTTCTTAATTAAGAAACCTCCTAATGAGGAGTTATCCCAATCCAAATCAATATCTAGATAGGGGATGATCTTAATCCAATCTACAGATTAGGTTAGCTTACTCCTGATCTTATCAGGAGGTTACCATATTCAAATCTGATTTGAATTTGGTCTCCTGGAGTGGATTATGTTAAAGGCCCAATCCTTTTGCTAACCTTAATCTCAGATTTGCCCCCTAAGTGGGTGATCGTATCAACCCAATTCAAAATGGTTTTTTGGCCCATTAAGTGTTTAGTGCTTAACTAGTTTCCAATCTGCTACCCAGTTGGGCTTCTTTGTATGGCGTGGAACCCAAGAATTGATCTACACACCAGCCACATGGGTTCAGCATAGCCTTCATTACAAGGCCTAGCTGAATTCACTGAGAAGCCTAGTGAACCCCTGAGCCCATCATATGGACCCTATGGCCTCAACACTTACATTAAATGGTCCGTGGGTCAAGCCATCTTATAAAAAACCCAGGGACTATGGGCAGGTGCAAGATTAGCCCATCAGGTAATACCCTAAAAGGCCTTACACTTAACCTCTCAGCCTATAATGATCAAGCACTGCCCGACAAGAGAGGACCTCTGCCTCGGCTACAAGGAATAGTGCTGCACTCTCTACTCACACAAATCCCGAGAATTAAAACCATTTGCAAATATTTTGAAATCGTATATATATATCATATATAAATTTTGCAAAACAAAATTCCAACATTTGAAATCAACTGCTGGCAATTTGGTTTCCATCAAAGAGAGTGCATTCCAGATCATTACCTTTGTCCAACAAAGGGGTTGATCCTTTCACTCTGATCACCAACTCAGATGAATTCTCAGACTACCTCAACATCCCCAGGTTTTGACCCCCGCTAAGGATCTCACTGATTGGCATATCAAAGACAGCCCAATCTGACACCTAGTGAAGCATCATAATTGAGTCTAGGGGTCAGGTGTAATTTTCCAGTTTTACCCATCTGTCTCCAAGGTCCAGGACAATACTAGAAATCTAATCCGGTTCAAGGATTTGAGTAATCCCATATTGCATGTGCCTTGGGTCTTACCCTGGTGGCCGAGACAGGCCATCCCAACACTTAGCGCCACACCAGTATCAGCCTTGGTAGGATAAATCTCCCCAGACATATCCAATGGCTGTGAACATTTAAAACTAACACGAGTCTCAATAAGTGTCTAGTTTTAGGGTCTTACATAGAATTATACCAAACAACATGAATCAAACGCCCACTTTATTTATTTACACTAAATATCAAAAGTAGATCAAATCAGATTGAAGCTAAGGGCATACAAAACTGTCCAACACACACTTGCAGAAAAGCCTAGCAACAACCCAATTCGCAAAGGAGGTCTAATAAGAATCCAAGAACAAGAAACTGAGAAGAGTCCTTCCAAATCTAAATTCTTGATGTAATCTTAGAAAGATAAAGGGATTGAGTTCACTAGATAAAGAGATAAAAGTAGGATTAGACTCAGACTTTCTATTCTTGCAAGATAAACTTCAAGAGGAAGTAGGAGATCACCCCCTCCCCTTTAAGCTATATAAAGGGGGGGGGACCAGCTTGGGGCATCACTCAATCTCTGGATTGAATCAAGAAGCAAATGAGCAATCAATCAAGAAAGGAGAAAACAAATCAAGAAACTTGGGGAAGGTGATCAAGAACTCAAGAAACTTCAAGAAAAGGAGATCTCAACACCACAGGCAAATTCAAGAGTTCTTTCTTTTCATTTGTTTGCTTTAATTCTTTAAAAATGAACTGATTTGTTTCTTGCTAGGGCTATGGAAAGCCAAATCAGGTTAATGAATATATTTTTATCTTTATAATTTATCCAAGATTGTGATTTCTGAAAGAATAGTAGGATCCATCTAATGGACGCCATGAAGGGTGCGGAATGGGTGGGTGAATTTCAAAAATTTTCCTACCTTCTTCCAACTAGGAATCATATTCCCTAATTTTAGAATACAATATTCAAGGATTCTACTTGAACCATAATCAAACCAGATCTAAACCAAAAGGAAACAGAAAGGATTAAACCTGATCCGGAGAAACAATATTTCCCAAAGTTGGTGTTCACGCCCAAAGAAGAAACCAAAATCCGATCCCGCTGAAGATGACACAGCTGTGGATGGAACGGAACCTATTAGACAGTTTTGTATGCCCTTAGCTTCAATCAAAATTGATGTACTTTATGAGTTTATTGTAAATGAATAAAAGTGCATATTTGATTCATGTTCCCTTGGTATGTTTTCGTGTAATACCCTTAAACTGGACACTTATTGAGACTTGTGTTAGTTTAGAATGTTCACAGCCAGTGGGTCGGTTTGGGGAGACCTATCCTGACAAGGCTGACACTGTGGTGCCATCAAGTCGGTTGAGGTGGCTTGTCTCAGCTACCGGGGTGAGACCCTAGGCACATACAGTGTGGGATTAATTGAATCTTTGAACTGGACCAGATTTCCAGTATTGCCGTGGACCGTAAAGATTGATGGGCAAAACTGGAAAGTTACACCCGACCCCTAGACTCGATTATGATACTGCACTAGGTGTCAGATCGGGGTGTCTTTGATGTACCAATCAGTGAGATCCTTAGCGGGGGTCAAAACCTGGGTATGTTGGGACAATCCGAGAATTCATCTGAGTGGGTGATCATAGTGACAGGATCAGCCCCTTTGTCGGACAAAGGTAATGATCGGGGATGCGCTCTCACTATTGGAAACCAAGACTGCCGGCAACCGATTTCAACCATTGAGATTTGTTTTGCAAAGTATATTTTATATGAGATATAAAAGTATATATATTATGGTTTCTAAAATGTTTGCAAAAATGTTTTAATTCCCGGGATCCATATAAGTGGAGAGTGCAACATTGTTCCTTGCAGCCGAGGGAGAGGTCCTCTCTTGTCGGGCAGTGTATGATCATTAAGGGCTGAGAGGTTAAGTGTAAGACCATTGAGGATAATTCCTTATGGGCTAATCTTGCATCTGCCCACAGTCCCTGGGTGTTACAAGGTGGCTTGGCCCAGGGACCACTTAGGGTAAGTGTTGGGCCCATAGAGCCCATTCGATGGGTTTCAGGGGGTGCTGTCTTTAACAGTGTATTCGACCAGGCCTTGTAACAAAGGCTGGGTCGAACCCATGTGGCTGATGTGTAAATCAATGCTTGGGTACCATGCCATACAAGGAAGCCCAACTGGGCAGCAGTTAGGAAGGTTAAGTGAGCACATAAGCTTGATGGGCCTAAAGCCCATTTCGAACTGGGCTATTTATTTAGTTAATTAAAAGGGCAAATTCTGAGATGGATTAGCAGATAGGATAGGGTCTTAATCCTATCCACTCAGAGTGTCCAGATCTGAATGTGATTCAGATCTAGAAACCTCCAAATGGGAATAGGATAAAGCTAATCTAATCTGCAGATAAGATAAGGGTTTATCCTTATCACTAGAAGAGAAGGCTGATCCAAATATGATTTGGATAAGCACCTTCTAATGGGATTAGGAGCTGATCTTTTAATTTAACAAAAAGAAGGAGGGGGCGGCAACCTAGAGAAAAAGAGAAACCAAGAAACACATCAGATCTTCTTTAGTGCTGAAATCAAGAAGAGAGAATTCTGCACCCTGCGAATACTCTCTTGCCACCTCCCTGCTCTTGTCGCCCTGTTTGGCAGTTCGATCTCTGGCTATGGGAGAAGTCAAGATTGGATCTTGACATCAGTTCTTTGAGAAAGGATTGAAAAGGAAGCTGTGCTCACGTACCATTCTACTGATTCTTGCGAAGGATAGAGTTCTTGGAGAAGAACACTGCTGATTCTGCTCCATCCTACATTGCGCCATCTTCAGTGGGAGCAGTCTTTGGATCCTTCCATGGGCATGAACACCTTCGTTGGGAGATATTACTTCTCCATATCAGGTATTATTCTCTCCCATTCCTTTTGGTTCAGATCTGGTTCAGTTTAAGGTTCAAGATTTATCCTTGAAAATGTGATTTTCTAAATAGGGAATGTGATTCCAGTTGAAGGGAAAATAATCTGAAATTAATTTTAAATAAATCTGATTATTATTTAGAATTGTTTTTTATAATTTTCTTGATTTATGGGCTGTTCGTACGAGAGGAGATTGAATTCTTGGTTTGCGCAGGGAACCTGCGATTTTGTAGTTCTTGAATTATTTTTGGGTCTGTAAATATTTTTTTTTTATTTTCTAGACTCAATGTATATGTATTCGATCTGATGTAATTGTTAATAGAAATAGGATTTCTATTTAATTTTATTTTGGATCGAAGATGGCGGCGTAGAAAAGGAGATTTCGCAGATAAGAGAAATGCTATCTGCGATTTGCAGTTTGTGAAACTGCATTCTGTGGTCTAACCTCTGTTTGGCAGGAAGGATTGTGCGAACAGCCCTGATTGACTGATTCTTGTTTTTCCTTTTATCAGTATTTAATTTCAGATTATTTTCTTGAATTAAGGATTTAATTAAAAATCAAACCCTAGACCCATTCGAACTAAAATTGGTTCAAAACTGTTTGGACCAATTCTAGGGATTAATCAAGGCTGAAAGTCAGCCCTAATTTCCCACTAATGGGCCTAAGGATTGATATTTAATTAAATGGTTAATTTGGCCCAGCTTGTAAAGGCCCAGTTTTAAATAGTTAAAACTACAAAAGCCCATTTTAAAGGATAAAGCTATATGGGCCGAACTGGGTAACCCTAATTCAGCCCATATACCTAGATAATATGAATGGTTAATATTATGGAATTTTAACGGGCTTCCAACGGGCCTTACAGATAATTAATTGATTGGATCAATTTATCCCTGCATGTGATGTATGGATGTGTGATGTGCTGTGTACATGGGCCATAAGTACTTGGCCCATGCTCATTCGACAGTGGCTCTTGCGCACACCATGGCTGAATGCACATCATTGCCATGGTGTCCCTTTCAGTCATTAGATGACTTCCCTCAGTGGTGGGCCCCACACCTCATCAAGAGGTTACGTGCAGAACCCTACTCGATTCAAGGCCCACCGAAATCTGGCTTTATGATAGTCAGTGGGAGCCACTTTGGTTTGACCTAAATCAAACTAGGGCGTAATTTTGTTCCCTCCAGCTAATATGAGTGCATGTGATAGGGAGATTCATGTGATGAACTCTCTAAAGGCTTTCCATCATTAGCATGAGGATGAGTCATTCAGTAATGAGGAAATGCACCAAAAAATGGGGCGTCATAGACCGATGTGGGAGGGGCTTCACCAGAAAATGGGAACTCTCTCACGGTACCTTGGCGTTCACGAATATGATGGGTAAGCACTCACTGGATAGAAAGGTTTACCTGAAAACGGCTCTGAACCTTGTCTGACAGAGGCCAAAGGGAAAACTCATATGATGAGTGGATATGATCCTTCACAGAAAGGTGGTGGGGTTATGCAGCTGAAATAGTTGGCTCCATGCACCCTATGTGATTTCCCACATTTCTAGAGACAACCCGTAGTCTCCGTCACTGAGAAAGGAGGGAAATCTCAGAGACGAATAAATGGAAATGGATCATAGATTAAAATCCATATCTATGAAATGAACATGAATCAAATTTGGTTGTGGACTGATGTTTGCTCTTTTATCAGAAAATGGCAAACGAATCTTTTGCAAAACTGCTTGGTGACAACAAGTTGAAGGGCCCAAACTATGCTGACTGGTACAGGAACCTTATGCTGGTCCTAGCTTCTGAAAAGCTGGACAAAGTGGCAAAGAATCCTACCCCGGGGCGTCCGGGTGATAGGGCTACTGAGGCTCGAAGGTGAGACTATCAAGAATGGGAGGAGAAAAACTCCCTTGCCCGGTGTTACATCATTGCCTCCTTAGACAACCCGATACAGAGGCAGTTCGATCAGATCAAACTTGCCAAAGACATATTGGATAGTCTCTGGACAATGTATGAAGAGCAGAATCATTCTACTCGATGAACTGGAGGCTCTTGGATCCGGGCTGGACCAAGCAACCCAGATAGATGCTATCCTTAACTCTTTGCCTCCTTCCTTTAATCCGTTCATTATGAACTATAACATGAACAAGCTGAATGTCAGCTTACAAGAGCTCAGCAATATGTTGCAATGAGCTGAAGAAACTGATTAGAAAGGATGAGCCTGTAGCCATGCTTGTTGAAGCTGGCAAGATAGGCAAGAGAAAGAGGAAGGCAAAGAAGCCTCGGAAGAAAACCACTAAGAGCAAGAATCAGAAGAAAGACATAGCATCGGATGCCTGTCACTTCTGCAAAAAGACCGGCCACTTGAAAAGGAACTGTCCTGCCTACCTGGAATCCAAGAAAGGTAACTTCGAAACTTGTGTTATAGAAACCAATTTGTTGGTAGCTTCTGCATCCTAGTGTATTGACTCCGGGGCTTCAACTCATGCGTGTAACTCACTGCAAAGGTTCAAGGTAAGCAGAAGGCTGAGTGAAGGAGAAGTCACACTCTACTTAGGGACTACTGCAACTGTTGCAGCCGCGGCCATAGGAACCGTGGAGTTAATTTTTAGAGAAGGAACAATTGTACGGAAAGACTATCTTTATGTGCAAAATTTAAGAAGAAATTTGATTTCTGTCTCAAAACTGTGTGCATATGGTTATTCTGTCTTCTTTAGTAATATGATCACTATTAAAAGAAACAACAGATTCATCGCATACAGGGAACTGGAGAACGGTCTCTATGTTCTACATCCTTCTCTAGAAGCTACCATAACCGAAACTACGTCGGCTGAAATCCCTAAGAAGAGAGCTCGTGATACAGTTAATCCCACGTGCCTGTGGCATTATCGACTTGGCCACATCGGTGTTGACTGAATCACAAGGTTGGTAAAGGAAGGTCCTTTGGATTTTCTAACTATAGAAGATCTTTCCACTTGTGAGCCTTGCCTACAAGGCAAGATGACAAAACGACCATTTAACAGTAAGCCTGAAAGATGTACTGGTACACTTGACCTAATACATACTGATGTATGTGGTCCCCTGAGTGTTAGGACACGAAATCAACACGTGTATTTTATCACCTTCACAGATGATTTTTCCCGATACAGTTACGTGTACCTAATGAGACACAAGTCTGAATCTTTTGCAAAGTTCAAAGAGTTTAGACAAGAGAACGAGAAACAGTTAGGGAGAGAAATTAAGGCCCTTCGATCAGATCGAGGTGGCAAATATCTCTCTGATGAATTCAAGGACTACTTAAAGGACTATGGGATAATATCACAATTAGCTCCTCCTTCTACACCACAACTTAATGGTGTTTCGGAGAGGAGGAATAGGACCTTATTGAATATGGTCCGGTCACTTCTCATACACATAGAGTTACCCTCATCCTTTTGGGGTTATGCATTAGAGACTGCGATTTATGTGCTGAATCGGGTTCCAACCAAATCGGTTCCGAATACTCCATATGAACTTTGGACCGGAAAGAAACCAAGTGTTAGACACTTGAAGATTTGGGGTTGGCCAGCACACGTTAAAAGAACGAGTGCAGACAAGTTGGAAGCCAAGACCAGCCGTTGCCTATTTGTAGGCTACCCAAAAGGCTCTTTAGGTTACCTATTCTATGACCCAAGTGAGCAGAAAATGTTCTACAGTCGTAATGCACAATTCTTGGAAACTGACTATATCCTGGACACCCATCGTCAGGAAGTTGTTCTTGATGAGGAGAGCTCAGGAGCAGTGGGAGATGTCCCACAAGTTCCAGGTAGTGACCAACCTAGAAGATCCACTTGGGTATCCAGGCCACCAGTCCGTTATGGTTATGACCAGGATAGTTACCTGGTGGAAACCTTGACTAGTGAGGAGGATCCCGTGACTTACACGGAAGCTATGTGGGACATAGATTCCGAGAAGTGGGTGTAGGCCATTAGATCAGAGATGGACTCAATGGAGACCAATCGAGTCAGGACTCTAGTAGATCTGCCCTCCGGGGTAAAAGCAATCGGTTGCAAATGGATTTACAAGAGGAAGAAGGGCCCCGATGGTAGGATTGAGACCTTGAAAGCTCGTCTGGTGGCGAAAGGGTACACTTAGAAAGAGGGCATTGATTATGAGGAAACCTTTTCGCTTGTGGCCATGCTTAAATCCATTAGGATCCTGCTAGCTGTAGTAGCATACCATGATTATGAGATTTGGCAAATGGATGTCAAAACTGCATTCCTGAATGGAGATCTTACTGAATATATCTATATGCAGCAGCCGCAAGGCTTCATTGCTGCAGGTTAGGAAAACATGGTATGTAAACTTAATAGATCCATTTATGGACTTAAGCAAGCTTCTAGAAGTTGGAACATCCGTTTTGACTCTGCCGTCAAATCGTTTGACTTCGAGCAGAATCTGGATGCCCTGTGTTTACAGGAAGTACAGTGGAGATAAGGTTACCTTCTTGGTTCTGTATGTAGATGACATTCTACTCATTGGGAATGATGTAGTGATGTGTTGCTCATTGTGACACTAGCAAGTGCACTAGCCGTTCAAGTAATAAAGTAGTGAGTGAAGTATCGTTCCCACGAGGATTTAGGAAACAATTACCAATACTAAATTAAGCACTTCTTATCTGATCAACAAATAAATCAAAACTCTAATGAAAGCTAAGAAATCCTAAATTAAAATCTATCTAAATCATTGGCCCATTTGCCTTCAATTCAGGTTAGAAGAGTAAGCAGTAAATGTCAATCTCAGAATTCAGCAATCTATCAATTTGAATCATTCGAATGAATCATTATTGAGCCTTGGTTTGGTGAAACCCCAAGGTCATGAACAGCCTCTCTCAAGTGCATGTCCATCCTATGCATGAGTGATGGTTCTTCTATCTCTAGCAAAAATCTAATCCCCATGCATGCATTTCTTCAAACACTTCTAAGGCATCAATTCAAATCTGAATTGATCACCAACTGAATTGTGCAAGTTATCTCTAACCTTGCACTCAATTCAGTTCTTGAATAGTAGATCTGAATTCCTAGAGTCTCTCTCAAGCACTCTACGAATTCCAAGCTGTAGATTAATTCGCCCAATCTGAAAATTGCAGATCTGAATTCTCTTTCAAGCAATTCAGATCTTGCAATCTCAGATCTGAGAATTCAGATCTGAGTTTTGAAGGTTAGTTGGCCGAATTACTCTACAATCACACCCTTATTCAAGAAACTTCAAGTACAATACATGACCATTTGAATGAATCAAAAAGAATTAGATTGCTGAACTGAAATTTTACAAGCTGAAATACATCAAGGAAGAATGGAAACAAGGAGAAAGAAGAAAGAAAATATAACTAAGAAACTGAATTCAAATCAAAAGAGAATGAAACTACAAATGATTTATTACAAAAGATCTTTGAATCACAAACCCTCAATTCGAACTCACCTTCTTCTTCTAGCTTGCTTGTGTTGAACTTCCTTCAGCCCTTCTTCTTCTTCTTCCTTGCGCCTAGCCTTCTTCTCTTCTCTTCTCTCAAGGTGGCCGAACCTCTAAGAGTGGGAGAGCCTTCCTCTCAAGCAATTGAACAACTTTCTCCCCTCCTAGAGGCCTCCTTATATAGTTTTTCAAAGGGGCTCTTGCCCCTTCTTGAAACATCTAGAATGGGGTGTATTACACCCCTCATGAACCTTCTAGAGTGCTCCCTCCTTCTCTTCAAGAAACTTCTAGGAGTTGCCGCGCCTAGCTCCCTTTGGGCTGCTATTTGGGCTACAACTTAGCTTGCTTTTGAGCTCAAGTGGGCTACACTCTAGGCTGTTATTTGGGCTAAAAATGTGCTGGGCCAAAATTTTCTTCTTGCTAGGCTTCTTCCCTTGGATTTTCCAAAGAGTTTCACTTGCTCTTCTTGGGCCGAATGAAATTCTCTTGCTCTCATGGCTGGGCCGGACTGAAATTGGTAAATTTTGGGTTTTCTTTTCTTGCTTTTGCCTTCTTTTTATTGATTTGGCTCCCCCTGAAATCTTTCTTGCAATTAAGCTAAAATACGGCAAAATTTAATTAAACCATCATAAAATTTTATGCAAAAACCTCATAAAATATAGATAAATTGTAGGTTCATCAAATACCCCCACACTTAAGCTTTTGCTTGTCCTCAAGCAAAGACATCAGCCATAAACTTAACATTCCCCCCTTCTGTTCTCACCATTTACCTGGTGAACTTTTTAAGATAGAAAAAAAAAGAAAAAGTAGTCGGGGAGCTTTTGTAAGTGCTCAACTTTTATTCTTGTAAATTACCATTTAAGATATGTATCAGATCCAAGGAAAGAAGAATATGAATTTCATCATAGTCTAGCCTTCACGCCTAATTCATATATAAATCAGCTCCTTAATTGTCAAGGTTAATAATCAAATTTCACTAAGTTTCACATCTGTAACTAAATCTTAATGAGAGTTCAACTTTAAATTGCCCCTTTGAACCTCGGTTGTCACCACAATTACTTATTTCTAAGGGTGAGTGCATTTTATGCTCCATCTCACCTTTTTTTTTCTTTTCGGTGTGAGTGCATTTTATGCTCCATCTCACACTTTTCTCTCTCTCTTTTTTTTTTTTTTTTTTTTTTTTTTTGGTGTGAGTGCATCTTATGCTCCATCTCACACTGGTCACTTGCTTGAGGTAGGTAAATAGGACTCATGTTCTAAGCTGCTAGTTTTACTATTCAGCTCAGAATAGCGGAGTCAATTTGGGCTTTTGTCCTTCTTTTGCAATTATTGAACCTCAAGAATCAACATTTCAGATGTGCACTAGTTTTCTTGACCATTAACAATGAAATCAAGGGCTTCCATACACATGAAGGAAGTTAGGGCTAGTCATGCTGAAAGGCATATTCAGCTCCCCTTTTCTCCTGCATATATCAAATTGGGTTATTCACAAGAATAAAAACTTAACAAGTACATCAGTCTCCCTCAACTCATTGAATTCCTTCTTAAAAAAAATCATCAAATAAATAGTAATGAACTTGAGGGGTTCCAGTCTTTTTTTTTTTTTTTTTTTTTTTCTTTTTGTGATGTCATTGCCTGCATATGTGTGTTGGGGTGCATGAGGTGCATGGTTTCAACCCCCATACCCTAGCCTCGGGCTCACTCCCCCACACTTGAGATGAACATTGTCCTCAATGTTCGTAGTGTTAGGGAGTCACATTTGCTAGAGCAAATTGAAGAAAAGAAAATGATGAACTGAGTCCTTAAAGAATTGGAATTTTGAGAAAAAGATCTTTATTTTACTAACTAATATTCTAAAAAGATAAATGACAAAAAGATTCCTTAACTTGTTCATGAGCAAGCATAAGAGATTATTGGTTATCTAGATAAACAGTGGATGGAGGGGGTACAGTACTGCCCATTAAATATGGTTTCAGGCGCTGACCATTTACTTTAAACGTGCCCTGAACCGGGTGGGTGAGTTCTATAGCCCAATGGGGAAAAACCTGTGAAATGGTAAAGGGTCCAGACCACCTGGATCTCAACTTACCTGGAAACAAGCGGAGACGGGAATTATATAACAATACCTGTTGTCCTACATAAAAGTCCCGTCTTAGCAAGTTCTTATCATGCCAGTTTTTTATTCTTTCTTTATAAACTTTGGCATTCTCATAGGTGGTAAGTCTGAATTCATCCAATTCATTCAATTGCAACCGCCTTTTAGCCCCTGTGGCCTGAATGTCAAAATTTAAGAATTTAAGAGCCCAATAGGCCATGTGTTCCAATTCAACTGGTAAATGGCATGCTTTACCAAAGACCAATCTGTAGGGGGACATGCCAATGGGTGTCTTAAATGCAGTTCTGTATGCCCATAATGCATCATCTAATTTGATGGACCAATCTTTTCTGGTGGATGCTACGGTCTTTTCCAGAATTCTTTTGAGTTCCCTGTTAGCCAACTCCACTTGGCCACTGGTTTGAGGGTGATAAGGGGTAGCTAATTTATGTGTAATTCCATATTTCTGCATTAACCTCTCAAATTGGCTATTGCAGAAGTGAGTTCCCCTATCACTAATTATAGCTCGCGGAGTGCCAAATCGGGAGAATAGCTTCTTTAGGAAGTGTACCACCCTTCTTGAGTCATTTGTGGGTAAAGCCATGGCTTCTACCCATTTGGATACATAGTCAACTGCAACGAGGATGTACTTATTCCCAAAAGAATTCGGGAAAGGTCCCATGAAATCTATACCCCAAACATCAAAGATTTCACAAATTAAAATATTGGAAAGGGGCATTTCATTCCGTCGGGAAATGTTTCCCGATCTTTGGCATTTGTCACATGTGGACACATACCGATGGGCATCTTTGAAAAGTGTGGGCCAATAAAAACCTGATTGCAAAACCTTGGCTGTAGTGCGACTAGCTCCAAAATGACCTCCTGCTTCTTTATCATGGCAAAATTGGAGTACCGACTCCATCTCCTCCTCGGGGACACATCTCCTTATGATATGATCTGCACACAATTTATACAAAAAGGGTTCCTCCCACAGATAGTATTTTACATTAGAAAAGAATTTCTTTTTCTGTTGATATGAAAGGTTAGGAGGAAGGACTTGTGCAGCTAGATAATTAGCAAAATCAGCATACCAAGGATATGAGTATTTCTGTATTGAGTACAACTGCTCATCCGGAAATTCTTCTCGAATGTTGCTGGTCAGCAGCCAGGTTTGCAGCCAGGAGAGATGGTCAGCAGCTAGGTTTGCAGCACCCTTCAGGTCTCTAATCTCAATGTCAAACTCTTGCAATAAAAGGATCCACCTGATCAGTCTTGGTTTTGAGTTTTGCTTGGTAAGCAAGTGCCTTAATGCCGAGTGATCTTTGTGGACAACAACCTTGGATAATATCAGATATGAACGAAACTTATCAAGTGCAAATATTACTGCTAACAGCTCCTTTTTTGTGGTGGTGTAATTGAGTTGGGGTCCAGTCAAGGTTCTGCTAGCATAGTAAATTGGCTGAAAATGTTTGTTCATTCTTTGTCCTAAAACAACTCCTATAGCAAAATCACTCGCATCACACATCAATTCAAATGGGAGGGTCCAATCTGGTGCTACCATAATAGGTGCATGGATCAATTTGTCTTTCAAGATGTTGAAAGCATGAAGACATTCAGTTGAAAATTCAAAAGGCACTTCTTTCTTAAGCAAGGTAGATAATGGCTTGGAAATTTTTGAGAAATCTTTAATAAACCTTCTATAGAATTCGACATGTCCTAAGAAACTTCTCAAAGAACGAACAGATGTTGGGGTTGGCAATTTTTCAATTGCCTCCACCTTGGCCTTGTCGACTTCTATACCTCTTTGAGAGATCTTGTGTCCAAGCACTATGCCTTCTTGCACCATAAAATGACATTTCTCCCAATTTAACACAAGATGTGTTTCTTTACATCTAGTAAGCACCTGTTCCAGATTATTCAAACATGCATCAAACGAAGAGCCAAAAACTGAAAAATCATCCATGAAGATCTCAATAAATTTTTCAACCATATCAGAAAATATAGACATCATACATTGCTGAAAGGTTGTTGGGGCATTGCATAACCCAAAGGGCATCCTTCGGTATGCAAAGGTTCCATATGGGCAAGTAAAAGTGGTCTTTTCTTGATCTTCTGGTGCAATTGGTATCTGGTTATACCCTGAATATCCATCCAAGAAACAATAATACTCATGCCCGGCTAGCCTCTCCAACATTTGATCCATAAATGGAAGAGGGAAATGGTCCTTCCGGGTGGCTTCATTTAATTTTCTATAGTCAATACACACACGCCATCCGGTAACGGTTCTAGTAGGGATGAGTTCATTTTTCTCATTTGGAACAACAGTCGTACCCCCTTTTTTGGGCACAACTTGCACAGGGCTTATCCAAGAACTATCAGAAATAGGATAAATGATCCCAGCATCTAACAACTTAATTATTTCAGCCTTTACCACTTCTTTCATGTTGGGGTTCAGGCGCCTTTGGGGCTGAACGGAAGGCTTGCTGTCCTCTTCCATCAAAATTCTGTGAGTGCAGATTGATGGATTAATGCCTTTGATATCTTCTACCTTCCAAGCTATAGCATTTTTGTGTTCCCGCAACACTCTTAATAATTTTTCCCTTTGTAAGGGATTCAGCGCTGCAGAAATTATCACGGGGAGATCTGATGGTTCCTCAAGGAAAGCATACTCTAAATGGGATGGTAATTGCTTCAGTTCAAGGGTGGGGGGTTCTTGGGGTGATGGTTTACCTGATGGTCCGGGCAATTTGCCTAAGTTCTCTAATTTAAGAAACCCCTTTCCCTTGAATTGAGGCTTATCATTCAGGTATGCTATCATGAGGTTTATTTTTTCATTTTCTGCTTCTTCAAGTTCTCCCTGCTGGAGGCAGAGTTCAAGAGGATCAGTTATTCTACTTACCTGGAAGCATTCATCAATTGTCAATTCAATGGCATCAATCATAAAACAAGAATCATCACTAGAGGGTGCATGTTTCATAGCATCAGACATTTTAAAAATCATCTCCTCATCTTGTATCCTAAGGCTGAGTTGTCCTTGTTGGACATCAATCATTGCTTTCCCGGTAGCCAGGAAAGGTCTCCCTAGGATAAGCGGGACCTCCACATCTTCTTGCATGTCTAACACAATGAAATCAACTGGAAAAATGAATTTGTCAACTTTAACTAACACATCTTCTATGATCCCCCTAGGATGTCTAATGGATCTATCAGCCAATTGTAATGCCACTCTAGTGGGTTGGGGTTCATTCAACCCCAATTTCTTGAAGATAGAATATGGCATTAAATTGATGCTAGCTCCCAGGTCACATAAAGCTTTTTCAATTTTTAAACTGCCAATGGTACAAGGAATAGTGAAACTCCCTGGATCTTTGAGTTTCTAAGGCAGCTTGTTCAAAAGGATAGCAGAACATTCCTCATTTAATGCAACTGTAGCCACATCTCCTAGTTTCCTTTTGTTTGCCAATAATTCCTTCAAAAACCTTGCATAGTGTGGCATCTGGGCTAAAGCATCAGCAAAAGGAATATTAATATGTAAACTTTTAAATATTTCAAGAAACTTACCAAATTCCTTCTCCAATTTTTGTTGCTTCAGCCTGTTAGGGAATGGAACTTGCGGTTGTTGGTGCATCCCTTGTTGTGCTTCTGGTTGTTCCGTCTTTTGTTGTCTAGTTCCAAGGCTTGTTTTTGCCTTGGGTTCAGCCCAATTCTTTTTTTCTACCTCAGGCAACTCTTTTCCACTTCTTAAGGTAATAGTTTGCACCTGCTCTCGTGGATTCACTTCAGTGTTGCTTGGAAGAGTTCCCGGCAGTCTGGAAGAGATTAATTGTGCCAATTGCCCCACTTGGTTTTCCAGGTTTTTGATTGAGGCTTCCTGGTTCTGGAACCTAGTTTCTGCACCTGCTATAAATTTTGTCATCAGTTCCTCCAAATTGGATTTCGGTTCAGGCTGATGATAAGTCTGGTGGAACGGCTTGGAAATATGTTGATTTGGCCAGGACTGGTTTGAATGTCCCCTCCATCCTGGATGAAAAGTATGGTGACTCTGGTAACCCTGTTGTCTTGACGAATTGCTGACATAGTCAACTTGTTCAGTAGATGGTCTGAACTGATTGCCAACTTGGCAGTCTGTACTGATGTGGCCTCCCCCACACAATTCACAATTAAGAGGCTGCACATGCATGGCAGCTATCTGCATTTCATCTATTTTTTTACTGAGTGCTCCTATTTGTGCAGCTAGTGCTGTATAAGTGTCAACATTATGCAAGCCTTGCTGCTTCCTAGTTTGAGTCCTTTCCGAATGCCATTGATAATTGTTGGCTGCCATTTCCTCAATAAGTGCATGGGCAACCTCAGGAGTTTTATTATTTATGGATCCTCCGGCTGCAGCATCTAATATGGTCTTATTTGAGTCAGTAAGACCATTATAGAAAGTCTGCACTTGCAGCCAAATGGGGAGGCCATGGTGAGGAACTCTCCTTAACAGCTCCTTGTATCGTTCCCATGATTCATATAAAGATTCCCCCTCTTGTTGGAAAAAAGTAGTGATGTCATTCCTCATTTTAGCAGTTTTAGAAGGGGGAAAATATTTAGAGAGAAAACGGCTGGCCATTTCGTCCCATGTGGCTATAGATCCTGCCGGTAATGAGTTCAACCAAGCTTTGGCTTTATCCTTCAAAGAAAATGGGAATAACCTCAGCCGGATGGCATCATCACTTACCCCATTGTGTTTGAAGGTGTCACAGATTTCCAAGAAGTTAGCAATATGGGCATTCGGATCCTCATGAGCCATACCACAAAACTGAACCGTATTTTGTATCATTTGGATTATGGCCGGTTTAATTTCGAAGTTATTGGCAGCAATAGTTGGCCTGATAATGCTGGAGACAGTCCTGGTGAGGGTGGGCTTGGCATAATCCATCATAGTTCTTTGTTCAGCCATTTCTTGTGCTTCTTGTCTGACTTGCTTAGCAGCTCTCAAATAAACACGAAGAGTCCGTTCAATCTCTGGGTCGTAAAGGATCTCTTCCAGTTCAAGTCTGCTTGTCATAAACTGTTAAAGTCAAAGCAATAAAAATGCCAATATTCACAAAAGAAAATAAATAACTAATCCTATCACACTGTAAAGTGAAGTATTGGAATACAAAACCTACATCCTATCATGAATAAATGAAGCCGATTATACTAAAAGCAGATTTAAACCAATCATCTTATTCAAGGTTCCTTTATCTACATCCATCGATTGCAACATCTGAATTCAGACCCAATTTAGATCTGAGTTCAGATCTACAAGTCTTTGGTATTGTTAGTCTAGAGAAATTAATAAATAATAATTCAGATCTGAGCTGGATATCTCATACACACTCATTGGTATACACTACAATATACATCCATTAAGGTTGGAATCAATTCTGTGATGCTTTAGGGCTGAAATCAGATTTGATCTGAAAAAAAAAAAAATTTAAAAGGATCTGAAATAAACTAAAACCAGTCCTGAGTTAGGCTTGGGTTAAAGATTTTAAACTCTACAATTGAAGCTCAAACCTGTATAGCTGATGCATATCAAACACTTGCTAAGACCTGAAAATTGGGTCTGCAATGTTTGGTATAGCAAACTATTCGGTCTATACAACTTTTGTAGAAATCTGAAATCAGGTCTACTAACTGTTGCACTATAGCAGCCCTGCTACAGATCTGAATGCTAAAAAAATACTTGGAAAGTGCTAATTTTTCTTAAATATCTAAGGCATAACAATTATTCAATCCAAACATACACCTCCTTAGCTAATGTAGCTTGGTTACAAGTGGGTAAAGCCAAGAATTCAGTCCACCCATAATTCATAGTATGCTCTATATCAGTTCAGTCCTTGATGAACCTACAATTTATCTATATTTTATGAGGTTTTTGCATGAAATTTTATGATGGTTTAATTAAATTTTGCCCTATTTTAACTTGATTGCAAGAAAGATTTCAGGGGGAGCCAAATCAACAAAAAGAAGGCAAAAGCAAGAAAAGAAAACCCAAAATTTATCAAATTCAGCCCGGCCCAGCCATGAAAGCAAGAGAATTTCATTCGGCCCAAGAAGAGCAAGTGAAACTCTTTGGAAAATCCAAGGGAAGAAGCCTAGCAAGAAGGAAATTTTGGCCCAGCCCATTTTTAGCCCAAATAACAGCCTAGAGTGTAGCCCACTTGAGCTCAAAAGCAAGCAAAGTTGTAGCCCAAATAGCAGCCCAAAGGGAGCTAGGGGCAGCAACTTCTAGGAGTTTCTTGAAGAGAAGGAGGGTGCACTCTAGAAGGTTCATGAGGGGTGTAATACACCCCATTCTAGAGGCTTCAAGAAGGGGCAAGAGCCCCCTTGAAAAACTATATAAGGAGGCCTCTAGGAGGGGAGAAAGTTGTTCAATTGCTTGAGAGGAAGGCTCTCCCACTCTTAGAGGTTCGGCCACCTTGAGAGAAGAGAAGAGAAGAAGGCTAGGCGCAAGGAAGAAGAAGAAGAAGGGTTGAAGGAAGTTCAAGACAAGCAAGCTAGAAGAAGAAGGTGAGTTCGAATTGAGGGTTTGTGATTCAAAGATTTTTTGTAATAAATCATTTGTAGTTTCATTCTCTTTTGATTTGAATTCAGTTTCTTAGTTATATGTTCTTTCTTCTTTCTCCTTGTTTCCATTCTTCCTTGAGGTATTTCAGCTTGTAAAATTTCAGTTCAGCAATCTAATTCTTTTTTATTCATTCAAATGGTCATGTATTGTACTTGAAGTTTCTTGAATAAGGGTGTGATTGTAGATTAATTCGGCCAACTAACCTTCAAAACTCAGATCTGAATTCTCAGATCTGAGATTGCAAGATCTGAATTGCTTGAAAGAGAATTCAGATCTGAAATTTTCAGATTGGGCGAATTAATCTACAGCTTGGAATTCCTAGAGTGCTTGAGAGAAACTCTAGGAATTCAGATCTACTATTCAAGAACTGAATTGAGTGCAAGGTTAGAGATAACTTGCACAATTCAGTTGGTGATCAATTCAGATTTGAATTGATGCCTTAGAAGTATTTGAAGAAATGCATGCATGGGGATTAGATTCTTGCTAGAGATAGAAGAACCGTCACTCATGCATAGGATGAACATGCGCTTGAGAGAGGCTGTTCATGACCTTGGGGTTTCACCAAACCAAGGCTCAATCATGATTCATTCGAATGATCCAAATTGATAGATTGCTGAATTCTGAGATTGACATTTACTGATTACTCTTCTAACCTGATTTGAAGGCAATTGGACCAATGATTTAGATAGATTTTAATTTAGGATTTCTTAGCTTTCATTAGATTTTTGATTTATTTGTTGATCAGATAAGAAGTGCTCAATTTAGTATTGGTAATTATTTCCTAAATCCTCGTGGGAACGATACTTCACTCACTACTTTATTACTTGAACGGCTAGTGCACTTGCTAGTGTCACAATGAGCCACACATCAAGTTTTTGGCGCCATTGCCGGGGATTTAGAGAAGTAATATTAGGAAACATTGAGCATTCTTAATCTGATCTCATTCAGCATTGCATTCATAGTTGGGTTAATTTGCTAACTTTTTCATTTCAGCTTGGACTGCAACTGCTGTACTCATGTAGTTATGTTTCTTCTTTCTTAAGTAGATTACTCTCTTTTTCTGGTTTCAGTTTCATTTTAATAAAGGCATATTTGATTTCTATTCAATCTTGATGTTGTTCCCTTCAAAAAGAAAAAAAAAAGATTAAAAAAAATTTCACAAAAAACATGAGTGTTGCAGATCTGAGTTGCATTTGGCACTCAGATCAGCAGATTTCAGATCTGCAGCACTCAGCTGAAAAGAATTGCTTGTGTTTCAGAATTTTATTTCTTTTTCCATTACAAAAAAAAAATATATATATATATATAAAATGAAAAGAAAAAAAAGGGAGATCTTTTGAACCACCAGAGGAGCAATTGAGAATTCGGATCAGAATTCAGATCTGAGTTCAGATCTGAATTCTGCTACAGCAGATCTGCAACAGTTCAGATCTGAGTTCCTCTGAACTCAGACCTGAATTGATGCAATTTTGAGGGGAATTGGGTGTCATCACTACCCCAATTCACCCTAGGGCACTTCTGCTATTCCCCAAAAACAATTTGCTAGCAATAACTGAAGGTAAGGCAATTGAGAATTCAGATCCAAACTCAGACTTGAGTTCAGATCTGAATTCTGCTGTTACAGATCTGCTCAGTTCAGATCTGAATTCCTCTGAACTCAGATCTGAACCGATGCAAGTTTGAGGTGAATTGGGTGCCATCACTACCCCAATCCACCCTATGATACATCCAACCTGCCTCAAGGGTGAATGGATAGCAAAGAATGAGAGAAATTCAAATCTGAAATGCAGTTGATATGATGTGAGGACTGAACTGATACAGAGCATTCTATGAATTCTGGGTGGACTGAATTCTTGGCTTTACCCACTTGTACCCAATCTAAATTTGGTGAGGATGTGTGTTTGGATTGAATAATTGTGATGCCTCACATATTCAATAAAAGCAGCAGTGCATTCCACTAGCATTCAGAGCTGTAGCAGGGCTGCTACAGTACAGCAATTAGCATGAAACTCCACTGCTGATCTAGTTAGCTCTCTTTCCCATTGTTGACCTACTTCATATTTGATTGTTGATTTAGTGTAGCTGGTAGATGTAGTTCTTCAGCATTGCATTCATAGTTGGTTTAATTTGCTTAATTTTTCATTTTTGTTTTGAATGCAACTGTTGTATTACTGTAGTTATGCTTCTTTTCTCTTTAGTAGATTACTTTATTTTCCTTGTTTCAGTTTAATTTTAATAAAAGGAGACCTGTTTTGCTTTCTATCTTGAAGTTATTACCCTCTAAAAGAAAAAAATCACAAAATCATGAGTGTTGCAGATCTGAGTTGCATTCGGCACTCAGATCTGCTATAGCAGAACTGCAGCACTCAACCGAAAAAAAAAAAAAAAATTTAAAATGAGTTCAGATCTGAATTGCATTCATCAATCAGACCTGCACTCATCCAAAAAGATTTTGGTTGCATTGCTGTATTTTGTTTTAGATTTATAAAAAAAAAAAGAAAAAAAAATAGATAAAGAAAATAAAAAGAAAACAATGAAAAAATAGCATGTGAGTTTTCAAATCTGAAACTCAGATTTGAAGTTCAGATCTGAGTTCAGCCAGTTGCAGGACTGCATTCTGCTAGGTTCAGATTTGAGTTCATCTGAACTCAGACCTGAACCCACTCTATTTTGATGTGAATTCGGGTAGTGACAGCACCCAATTCACAATTTGATGCATCAGACTTGCCTCATTGATGAAAAATTAAGCCATGAATGGTAAAATCAGTTCTGAAGTGCATGAGAATCAGAGGCAGTATGAGTACATGATCTGAAATTTCTTTGAACTTGATGTTTTGTTATCTTTTAAATCACTTGCACCCAATCTGAATTGGTTGTATTGGATTAGGACTAATGTTTGTGAGGTCCAAAAAGAGCTTCATATTTTTGATGTAATGGTATTTAGATCTGAATCAAGGCTGCTTTCATTATAAAATTGCAGATCTGATTTCAGGTCTGAGGCATACAAGACATTTAAGTTGGGACTTGAAAGAGAAGTCTTAAGCTCTTGGGATCAAACTTATTTCAGACCTAACTGCAACAGATTTTAGACCTACTTATTGATATTAGGTTTGGAGTTTTTGTAAGTGACTGTTCTCAAAAGTCAAGTTCTAACCAAAAAAAAAAAAAATCAAATAACTTTGGTAGTGTGCTGATTTCAAGAACTCTTAGACTTCTAGGCTAGTTTCAATCTTGTAAATCACTTGTTTATCACTTGCATATCAGATTCCAAGAGATATTTATATTGGCTTTTGATCTTGTTTTTTTTAAATTTATTTATTTATTTATTTTGTTAGATAGAATTCAAACTTCTTGGCCTTGTAAGTTTCTGTTGTGTATTACAGACTGGTTAAATTATTTACATTGTTTGGAATTGTGTATAGTAGTCTTTTTATTATTTGGTTTAAATTATTTTTAGTTAGAACAAAGCTCTTGATCTCTCTTGCAAGTAAATTCTAGCAGAAGAGGCTCCCACCAAAAGAACTCTTGCATATCTGGAAATTAATCTTCAGGAAGTCCTCTATACACCCTTCTCTTTACTTGGTATTTCTCTTGTTGTTTTTTTTTTGTGATCCCCTAACAATAGGAACATTGAGGACAATGTTCATCTTAAGTGTGGGGGAGTGAGCCCGAGGCTAGGGTATGGGGGCTGAAACCATGCACCTCATGCACCCCAACACACATATGCAGGCAATGACATAACCTAAAAAAAAGACTGGAACCCCTCAAGTTCATTACTATTTATTTGATGATTATTTTTAGGAAGGAATTCAATGAGTTGAGGGAGACTGATGTACTTGTTAAGTTTTTATTCTTGTGAATGACCCAATTTGATATATGCATGAGAAAAGGGGAGCTGAATATGCTTTTCAGCATGACTAGCCCTAACTATCTTCATGTGTATGGAAGCCCTTGATTTCATGGTTAATGGTCAAGAAATCTAGTGCACATCTGAAGTGTTGATTCTTGAGGTTCAATAATTGCAAAGAATGTTCAAAAGCCCAAATTGACTCTGCTATTCTGAGCTGAATAGTAAAACTAGCAGCTTAGAACATGAGCCCTATTTACCTACCTCAAGCAAGTGACCAGTGTGAGATGGAGCATAAGATGCACTCACACCAAAAAAAAAAGAGAGAGAAAAGTGTGTGAGATGGAGCATAAAATGCACTCACACCGAAAAAAAAAAAAAAAAAAAAAAAGAAAAGGGTGAGATGGAGCATAAGATGCACCCACCCCTAGAATTAAGAAATTGTGGTGATAGCTAAGGTTCAAAGGGGCACTCTAAAGTTGAACTCTCATTGAGATTCAGTTACAAATGTGAAACTTAGTGAAATTTGATTATTAACCTTGACAATTAAGGAGCTGATTTATATATGAATTAGGAGTGAAGGCTAGACTATGATGAAATTCATATTCTCCTTTCCTTGGATCTGATACATATCTTAATTGGTAATTTACAAGAATAAGAGTTGAGCACTTACAAAAGTTCCCCGACTACTCAATGCATTTCTATCTTAAAAAGTTCACCAGGTAAATGGTGAGAATAGAAGGGGGGAATGTTAAGTTTATGGCTGATGTCTTTGCTTGAGGACAAGCAAAAGCTTAAGTGTGGGGGTATTTGATGAACCTACAATTTATCTATATTTTATGAGGTTTTTGCATGAAATTTTATGATGGTTTAATTAAATTTTGCCCTATTTTAACTTGATTGCAAGAAAGATTTCAGGGGGAGCCAAATCAACAAAAAGAAGGTAAAAGCAAGAAAAGAAAACCCAAAATTTATCAAGTTCAGCCCGGCCCAGCCATGAAAGCAAGAGAATTTCATTCGGCCCAAGAAGAGCAAGTGAAACTCTTTGGAAAATCCAAGGGAAGAAGCCTAGCAAGAAGGAAATTTTGGCCTAGCCCATTTTTAGCCCAAATAACAGCCTAGAGTGTAGCCCACTTGAGCTCAAAAGCAAGCTAAGTTGTAGCCCAAATAGCAGCCCAAAGGGAGCTAGGGGCAGCAACTTCTAGGAGTTTCTTGAAGAAAAGGAGGGTGCACTCTAGAAGGTTCATGAGGGGTGTAATACACCCCATTCTAGAGGCTTCAAGAAGGGGCAAGAGCCCCCTTGAAAAACTATATAAGGAAGCCTCTAGGAGGGGAGAAAGTTGTTCAATTGCTTGAGAGGAAGGCTCTCCCACTCTTAGAGGTTCGGCCACCTTGAGAGAAGAGAAGAGAAGAAGGCTAGGCGCAAGGAAGAAGAAGAAGAAGGGCTGAAGGAAGTTCAAGACAAGCAAGCTAGAAGAAGAAGGTGAGTTCGAATTGAGGGTTTGTGATTCAAAGATTTTTTGTAATAAATCATTTGTAGTTTCATTCTCTTTTGATTTGGATTCAGTTTCTTAGTTATATATTCTTTCTTCTTTCTCCTTGTTTCCATTCTTCCTTGAGGTATTTCAGCTTGTAAAATTTCAGTTCAGCAATCTAATTCTTTTTTATTCATTCAAATGGTCATGCATTGTACTTGAAGTTTCTTGAATAAGGGTGTGATTTTAGATTAATTCGGCCAACTAACCTTCAAAACTCAGATCTGAATTCTCATATCTGAGATTGCAAGATCTGAATTGCTTGAAAGAGAATTCAGATCTGAAATTTTCAGATTGGGCGAATTAATCTACAGCTTGGAATTCCTAAAGTGCTTGAGAGAGACTCTAGGAATTCAGATCTACTATTCAAGAACTGAATTGAGTGCAAGGTTAGAGATAACTTGCACAATTCAGTTGGTGATCAATTCAGATTTGAATTGATGCCTTAGAAGTGTTTGAAGAAATGCATGCATGGGGATTAGATTCTTGCTAGAGATAGAAGAACCGTCACTCATGCATAGGATGAACATGCGCTTGAGAGAGGCTGTTCATGACCTTGGGGTTTCACCAAACCAAGGCTCAATCATGATTCATTCGAATGATCCAAATTGATAGATTGCTGAATTCTGAGATTGACATTTACTGATTACTCTTCTAACCTGATTTGAAGGCAATTGGACCAATGATTTAGATAGATTTTAATTTAGGATTTCTTAGCTTTCATTAGATTTTTGATTTATTTGTTGATCAGATAAGAAGTGCTCAATTTAGTATTGGTAATTGTTTCCTAAATCCTCGTGGGAACGATACTTCACTCACTACTTTATTACTTGAACGGCTAGTGCACTTGCTAGTGTCACAATGAGCCACACATCAGTCCTCACATCATATCAACTACATTTCAGATTTGAATTTCTCTCATTCCTTGCTATCCATTCACCCTTGAGGCAGGTTGGATGTATTATAGGGTGGATTGGGGTAGTGATGGCACCCAATTCACCTCAAACTTGCATCTGTTCAGATCTGAGTTCAGAGGAATTCAGATCTGAACTGAGCAGATCTGTAATAGCAGAATTCAGATCTGTACTCAAGTCTGAGTTTGGATCTGAATTCTCAATTGCCTTACCTTCAGTTATTGCTACCAAATTATTTTTGGGGAAAAGCAGAAGTGCCCTAGGGTGAATTGGGGTGGTGATGACACCCAATTCCCCTCAAAATTTCATCAGTTCCGGTCTGAGTTCAGAGGAACTCAGATCTGAACTGTTGTAGATCTGCAATAGCAGAATTCAGATCTGAACTCAGATCTGAGTTCTGATCCGAATTCTCAATTGCTCCTCTGTTTGTTCAAAAGATCTCCCCCTTTTTTTTTTCATTTGTTTTTTTTTCTTTTTTTATTGAAAGAAAAGAATAATAAAATCTGAAACACAATCAATTCTTTTTGGCTGAGTGCTGCAGATCTGAAATCTGCTGATCTGAGTGCCGAATGCAACTCAGATCTGCAACACTCATGTTTTTTGTGAAAATTTATTTTTTTCTTTTTTTTTTTCTTTTTGAAGGGAACAACATCAAGATTGAATAGAAATCAAATATGCCTTTATTAAAATGAAACTGAAACCAGAAAAAGAGATAAATCTACTTATGAAAGAAGAAACATAACTACATGAGTACAGCAGTTGCAGTCCAAGCTGAAATGAAAAAGTTAGCAAATTAACCCAACTATGAATGCAATGCAGAATGATACCAGATTAAGAATGCTCAATGTTTCCTAATATTGCTTCTCTAAATCCCCGGCAACGGCGCCAAAAACTTAATGTGTTGCTCATTGTGACACTAGCAAGTGCACTAGCCGTTCAAGTAATAAAGTAGTGAGTGAAGTATCGTTCCCACGAGGATTTAGGAAATAATTACCAATACTAAATTAAGCACTTCTTATCTGATCAACAAATAAATCAAAACTCTAATGAAAGCTAAGAAATCCTAAATTAAAATCTATCTAAATCATTGGCCCAATTGCCTTCAATTCAGGTTAGAAGAGTAAGCAGTAAATGTCAATCTCAGAATTCAGCAATCTATCAATTTGGATCATTCGAATAAATCATGATTGAGCCTTGGTTTGGTGAAACCCCAAGGTCATGAACAGCCTCTCTCAAGCGCATGTCCATCCTATGCATGAGTGACGGTTCTTCTATCTCTAGCAAGAATCTAATCCCCATGCATGCATTTCTTCAAACACTTCTAAGGCATCAATTCAAATCTGAATTGATCACCAACTGAATTGTGCAAGTTATCTCTAACCTTGCACTCAATTCAGTTCTTGAATAGTAGATCTGAATTCCTAGAGTCTCTCTCAAGCACTCTAGGAATTCCAAGCTGTAGATTAATTTGCCCAATCTGAAAATTGCAGATCTGAATTCTCTTTCAAGCAATTCAGATCTTGCAATCTCAGATCTGAGAATTCAGATCTGAGTTTTGAAGGTTAGTTGGCCGAATTACTCTACAATCACACCCTTATTCAAGAAACTTCAAGTACAATACATGACCATTTGAATGAATCAAAAAGAATTAGATTGCTGAACTGAAATTTTACAAGCTGAAATACATCAAGGAAGAATGGAAACAAGGAGAAAGAAGAAAGAACATATAACTAAGAAACTGAATCCAAATCAAAAGAGAATGAAACTACAAATGATTTATTATAGAAGATCTTTGAATCACAAACTCTCAATTCGAACTCACCTTCTTCTTCTAGTTTGCTTGTCTTGAACTTCCTTCAGCCCTTCTTCTTCTTCTTCCTTGCGCCTAGCCTTCTTCTCTTCTCTTCTCTCAAGGTGGCCGAACCTCTAAGAGTGGGAGAGCCTTCCTCTCAAGCAATTGAACAACTTTCTCCCCTCCTAGAGGCCTCCTTATATAGTTTTTCAAAGGGGCTCTTGCCCCTTCTTGAAGCCTCTAGAATGGGGTGTATTACACCCCTCATGAACCTTCTAGAGTGCTCCCTCCTTCTCTTCAAGAAACTTCTAGGAGTTTCCGCGCCTAGATCCCTTTGGGCTGCTATTTGGGCTACAACTTAGCTTGCTTTTGAGCTCAAGTGGGCTACACTCTAGGCTGTTATTTGGGCTAAAAATGGGCTGGGCCAAAATTTTCTTCTTTCTAGGCTTCTTCCCTTGGATTTTCCAAAGAGTTTCACTTGCTCTTCTTGGGCCGATTGAAATTCTCTTGCTCTCATGGCTGGGCCGGACTGAAATTGGTAAATTTTGGGTTTTCTTTTTTTGCTTTTGCCTTCTTTTTATTGATTTGGCTCCCCCTGAAATCTTTTTTGCAATTAAGCTAAAATAGGGCAAAATTTAATTAAACCATTATAAAATTTCATGCAAAAACCTCATAAAATATAGATAAATTGTAGGTTCATCATGTAGGTTTGTTAACTACGGTGAAAGTATGGCTATCTGATGTGTGGCTCATTGTGACACTAGCAAGTGCAGTAGCCGTTCAAGTAATAAAGTAGTGAGTGAAGTATCGTTCCCACGAGGATTTAGGAAACAATTACCAATACTAAATTGAACATTTCTTATCTGATCAACAAATAAATCAAAACTCTAATGAAAGCTAAGAAATCCTAAATTAAAATCTATCTAAATCATTGGTCCAACTGCCTTCAATTCAGGTTAGAAGAGTAAGCAGTAAATGTCAATCTCAGAATTCAGCAATCTATCAATTTGGATCATTCGAATAAATCATGATTGTGCCTTGGTTTGGTGAAACCCCAAGGTCATGAACAGCCTCTCTCAAGCGCATGTTCATCCTATGTATGAGTGATGGTTCTTCTATCTCTAGCAAGAATCTAATCCCCATGCATGCATTTCTTCAAACACTTCTAAGGCATCAATTCAAATCTGAATTGATCACCAACTGAATTGTGCAAGTTATCTCTAACCTTGCACTCAATTCAGTTCTTGAATAGTAGATCTGAATTCCTAGAGTCTCTCTCAAGCACTTTAGGAATTCCAAGCTATAGATTAATTTGCCCAATCTGAAAATTGCAGATCTGAATTCTCTTTCAAGCAATTCAGATCTTGCAATCTCAGATCTGAGAATTCAGATCTGAGTTTTGAAGGTTAGTTGGCCGAATTAATCTACAATCACACCCTTATTCAAGAAACTTCAAATACAATGCATGACCATTTGAATGAATCAAAAAGAATTAGATTGCTGAACTGAAATTTTACAAGCTGAAATACATCAAGGAAGAATGGAAACAAGGAGAAAGAAGAAAGAACATATAACTAAGAAACTGAATCCAAATCAAAAGAGAATGAAACTACAAATGATTTATTACAGAAGATCTTTGAATCACAAACTCTCAATTCGAACTCACCTTCTTCTTCTAGCTTGCTTGTCTTGAACTTCCTTCAGCCCTTCTTCTTCTTCTTCCTTGCACCTAGCCTTCTTCTCTTCTCTTCTCTCAAGGTGGCCGAACCTCTAAGAGTGGGAGAGCCTTCCTCTCAAGCAATTGAACAACTTTCTCCCCTCCTAGAGGCCTCCTTATATAGTTTTTCAAAGGGGCTCTTGCCCCTTCTTGAAGCCTCTAGAATGGGGTGTATTACACCCCTCATGAACCTTCTAGGAGTTGCCGCCCCTAGCTCCCTTTGGGATGCTATTTGGGCTACAACTTAGCTTGCTTTTGAGCTCAAGTGGGCTACACTCAAGGCTGTTATTTGGGCTAAAAATGGGCTGGGCCGAAATTTCCTTCTTGGTAGGCTTCTTCCCTTGGATTTTCCAAAGAGTTTCACTTGCTCTTCTTGGGCCGAATGAAATTCTCTTGCTCTCATGGCTGGGCCGGGCTGAACTTGATAAATTTTGGGTTTTCTTTTCTTGCTTTTGCCTTCTTTTTGTTAATTTGGCTCCCCTGAAATCTTTTTTGCAATCAAGCTAAATTAAGGCAAAAATTAAAAAAACCGGCATAAAAATCCATGCTAAAGTCCTAAAAAATTATAGATAAATTGTAAGTTCATCAAATACCCCCACACATAAGCTTTTGCTTGTCCTCAAGCAAAGACATCAGATATAAACTTAACATTCCCCCCTTCTGTTCTCACCATTTACCTGGTGAACTTTTTAAGATAGAAATGCATTGAGTAGTCGGGGAACTTTTGTAAGTGCTCAACTCTTATTCTTGTAAATTACCATTTAAGATATGTATCAGATCCGAGGAAAGGAGAATATGAATTTCATCATAGTCTAGCCTTCACTCCTAATTCATATATAAATCAGCTCCTTAATTGTCAAGGTTAATAATCAAATTTCACTAAGTTTCACATCTGTAACTAAATCTCAATGAGAGTTCAACTTTAGAGTGCCCCTTTGAACCTCGGTTGTCACCACAATTACTTATTTCTAAGGGTGAGTGCATCTTATGCTCCATCTCACCCTTTTCTTTTCTTTTTTTTTTTTTTTTTTTTTTTTTTTCGGTGTGAGTGCATTTTATGCTCCATCTCACACACTTTTCTCTCTCTTTTCTTTTCTTTTTTTTTTTTTTTTTTTTTTTGGTGTGTGTGCATCTTATGCTCCATCTCACACTGGTCACTTACTTGAGGTAGGACTCATGTTCTGAGCTGCTAGTTTTACTATTCAACTCAAAATAGCGGAGTCAATTTGGGCTTTTGTCCTTCTTTGCAATTATTGAACCTCAAGAATTAGCACTTCAGATGTGCACTAGCTCTCTTGACCATTAATAATGAAATCAAGGGCTTCTATACACATGAAAGAAGTTAGGGCTAGTCATGCTGAAAGGCATATTCAGCTCCCCTTTTCTCATGCATATATCAAATTGGGTCATTCACAAGAATAAAAACTTAACAAGTACATCAGTCTCCCTCAACTCATTGAATTCCTTCTTAAAAAAAATCATCAAATAAATAGTAATGAACTTGAGGGATTCAAGTCTTTTTGTTTTTTTTTTTTTTTGGTTATGTCATTGCCTGCATATGTGTGTTGGGGTGCATGGTTTCAACCCCCATACCCTAGCCTCGGGCTCACTCCCCCACACTTAAGATGAACATTGTCCTCAATGTTCCTATTGTTAGGGGATCACAAAAAAAAAAACAACAAGAGAAATACCAAGTAAAGAGAAGGGTGTATAGAGGACTTCCTGAAGATTAATTTCCAGATATGCAAGAGTTCTTTTGGTGAGAGCCTCTTCTGCTAGAATTTACTTGCAAGAGAGATCAAGAGCTTTGTTCTAACGAAAAATAATTTAAACCAAATAATAAAAAGACTACTATACACAATTCCAAACAATGTAAATAATTAAACCAGTCTGTAATACACAACAGAAACTTACAAGGCCAAGAAGTTTGAATTCTATCTAACAAAATAAATAAATAAATAAATTTTAAAAAAAACAAGTTCAAAAGCCAATATAAATATCTCTTGGAATCTGATATGCAAGTGATAAACAAGTGATTTACAAGATTGAAACTAGCCTAGAAGTCTAAGAGTTCTTGAAATCAGCACACTACCAAAGTTATTTGATTTTTTTTTTTGTTAGAACTTGACTTTTGAGAACAGTCACTTACAAAAACTCCAAACCTAATATCAATAAGTAGGTCTAAAATCTGTTGCAGTTAGGTCTGAAATAAGTTTGATCCCAAGAGCTTAAGACTTCTCTTTCAAGTCCCAACTTAAATGTCTTGTATGCCTTAGACCTGAAATCAGATCTGCAATTTTATAATGAAAGCAGCCTTGATTCAGATCTGAATACCATTACATAAAAAATATGAAGCTCTTTTTGGACCTCACAAAGATTAGTCCTAATCCAATACAACCAATTCAGATTGGGTGCAAGTGATTTAAAAGATAACAAAACATCAAGTTCACAAAAATTTCAGATCATGTACTTAAACTGCCTCTGATTCTCATGCACTTCAGAACTGATTTTACCATTCATGGCTTAAATTTTCATCAATGAGGCAAGTCTGATGCATCAAATTGTGAATTGGGTGCTGTCACTACCCGAATTCACATCAAAATAGAGTGGGTTCAGGTCTGAGTTTAGATGAACTCAGATCTGAACCTAGCAGAATGCAGTCCTGCAACCGGCTGAACTCAGATCTGAACTTCAAATCTGAGTTTCAGATTTCACATGCTATTTTTTTTCATTGTTTTCTTTTTCTTTTCTTTATCTATTTTTTTTTTCTTTTTTTTTAAATAAATCTAAAAACAAAATACAGCAATGCAACCAAAATCTTTTTGGATGAGTGCAGGTCTGATTGATGAATGCAATTCAGATCTGAACTTATTTTAATTTTTTTTTTCGGTTGAGTGCTGCAGTTCTGCTATAGCAGATCTGAGTGCCGAATGCAACTCAGATTTGCAACACTCATGATTTTGTGATTTTTTTCTTTTAGAGGGTAATAACTTCAAGATAGAAAGCAAAACAGGTCTCCTTTTATTAAAATCAAACTGAAACAAGGAAAATAAAGTAATCTACTAAAGAGAAAAGAAGCATAACTACAGTAATACAGCAGTTGCATTCAAAGCAAAAATGAAAGATTAAGGAAATTAAACCAATTATGAATGCAATGCTGAAGAACTACATCTGAAGAACTACATCTACCAGCTACACTAAATCAGCAATCAAATATGAAGTAGATCATCAATGGGAAAGAGAGCTAACTAGATCAGCAGTGGAGTTTCATGCTAATTGCTGTACTGTAGCAGCCCTGCTACAGCTCTGAATGCTAGTGGAATGCACTGCTGCTTTTATTGAATATGTGAGGCATCACAATTATTCAATCCAAACACACATCTCCTTAGCTAATGTAGCTCGGTTACAAGTGGGTAAAGCCAAGAATTCAGTCCACCCAGAATTCGTAGTATGCTCTGTATCAGTTCAGTCCTCACATCATATCAACTGCATTTCAGATTTGAATTTCTCTCATTCTTTGCTATCCATTCACCCTTGAGGCAGGTTGGATGTATCATAGGGTGGATTGGGGTAGTGATGGCACCCAATTCACCTCAAACTTGCATCGGTTAAGATCTGAGTTCAGAGGAATTCAGATCTGAACTGAGCAGATCTGTAACAGCAGAATTCAGATCTGAACTCAAGTCTGAGTTTGGATCTGAATTCTCAATTGCCTTACCTTCAGTTATTGCTACCAAATTATTTTTGGGGAATAGCAGAAGTGCCCTAGGGTGAATTGGGGTGGTGATGACACCCAATTCTCCTCAAAATTGCATCAGTTCAGGTCTGAGTTCAGAGGAACTCAGATCTAAACTGTTGCAGATCTGCAATAGCAGAATTCAGATCTAAACTCAGATCTGAGTTCTGATCCGAATTCTCAATTGCTCCTCTGGTTGTTCAAAAGATCTCCCCCTTTTTTTTTCATTTGTTTTTTTTTTCTTTTTGTAATGAAAGAAAAGAATAATAAAATTTGAAACACAAGCAACTCTTTTCGGCTGAGTGCTGCAGATCTGAAATCTGCTGATCTGAGTGCCGAATGCAACTCAGATCTGCAACACTCATGTTTATGTGAATTTTTTTTTTTTCTTTTTGAAGGGAACAACACCAAGATTGAATAGAATTCAAATATGCCTTTATTAAAATGAAACTGAAACCAAAAAAAGAAAGTAATCTACTTAAGAAAGAAGAAACATAACTACATGAGTACAGCAGTTGCAGTCCAAGCTGAAATGAAAAAGTTAGCAAATTAACCCAACTATGAATGCAATGCTGAATGAGATCAGATTAAGAATGCTCAATGTTTCCTAATATTGCTTCTCTAAATCCCTGGCAACGGCGCCAAAAACTTGATGTGTGGCTCATTGTGACACTAGCAAGTGCACTAGCCGTTCGAGTAATAAAGTAGTGAGTGAAGTATCGTTCCCACGAGGATTTAGGAAACAATTACCAATACTAAATTGAACATTTCTTATCTGATCAACAAATAAATCAAAACTCTAATGAAAGCTAAGAAATCCTAAATTAAAATCTATCTAAATCATTGGTCCAATTGCCTTCAATTCAGGTTAGAAGAGTAAGCAGTAAATGTCAATCTCAGAATTCAGCAATCTATCAATTTGGATCATTCGAATAAATCATGATTGAGCCTTGGTTTGGTGAAACCCCAAGGTCATGAACAGCCTCTCTCAAGCGCATGTCCATCCTATGCATGAGTGACGGTTCTTCTATCTCTAGCAAGAATCTAATCCCCATGCATGCATTTCTTCAAACACTTCTAAGGCATCAATCCAAATCTGAATTGATCACCAACTGAATTGTGCAAGTTATCTCTAACCTTGCACTCAATTCAGTTCTTGAATAGTAGATCTGAATTCCTAGAGTCTCTCTCAAGCACTCTAGGAATTCCAAGCTATAGATTAATTCGCCCAATCTGAAAATTGCAGATCTGAATTCTCTTTCAAGCAATTCAGATCTTGCAATCTCAGATCTGAGAATTCAGATCTGAGTTTTGAAGGTTAGTTGGCCGAATTAATCTACAATCACACCCTTATTCAAGAAACTTCAAATACAATGCATGACAATTTGAATGAATAAAAAAGAATTAGATTGCTGAACTGAAATTTTACAAGCTGAAATACATCAAGGAAGAATGGAAACAAGGAGAAAGAAGAAAGAACATATAACTAAGAAACTGAATCCAAATCAAAAGAGAATGAAACTACAAATGATTTATTACAGAAGATCTTTGAATCACAAACTCTCAATTCGAACTCACCTTCTTCTAGCTTGCTTGTCTTGAACTTCCTTCAGCCCTTCTTCTTCTTCTTCCTTGCGCCTAGCCTTCTTCTCTTCTCTTCTCTCAAGGTGGCCGAACCTCTAAGAGTGGGAGAGCCTTCCTCTCAAGCAATTGAACAACTTTCTCCCCTCCTAGAGGCCTCCTTATATAGTTTTTCAAAGGGGCTCTTTCCCCTTTTGAAGCCTCTAGAATGGGGTGTATTACACCCCTCATGAACCTTCTAGAGTGCTCCCTCCTTCTCTTCAAGAAACTTCTAGGAGTTGCCGCGCCTAGCTCCCTTTGGGCTACAACTTAGCTTGCTTTTGAGCTCAAGTGGGCTACACTCTAGGCTGTTATTTGGGCTAAAAATGGGCTGGGCCGAAATTTCCTTCTTGCTAGGCTTCTTCCCTTGGATTTTCCAAAGAGTTTTCACTTCCTCTTCTTGGGCCGAATGAAATTCTCTTGCTCTCATGGCTGGGCCGGGCTGAACTTGATAAATTTTGGGTTTTCTTTTCTTGCTTTTGCCTTCTTTTTGTTGATTTGGCTCACCCTGAAATCTTTTTTGCAATCAAGCTAAATTAAGGCAAAAATTAATAAAACCGGCATAAAAATCCATGCTAAAGTCCTAAAAAATTATAGATAAATTGTAAGTTCATCACTATCACAGCAATTCTCTGTGAAAGATGTTGGAGAAACCTCCTATATACTGGGTCTTCGACTCTATAGAGATAAATCAAAGCGGACAATAGGATTATCCCAATCTGCCTACATTGACAAAATAGTCAAAAGATATAGCATGGAAAAGTCCAAGAAAGGAAATGTTCCTTTCAGGCACAGAGTCACTCTCTCCAAGAAGATGTCTCCCAAGACATTTGAGGAGATTGATGGCATGAAAGACGTTCCCTATGCCTCTGCCGTAGGGAGCATCATGTATGCCATTCTGTGCACTCGTCCTGACATAGCTCATGTAGTGAGTGTAGTAAGCAGATTTCAGGCCAACCCAAGACAGGCGCATTGGACTGCTGTGAAAAACATACTTAAGTACCTTCGAAGGACAAAAGAGTTTTTTCTAGTATTCGACGGTAGCTCACTACATATCCAAGGGTATACAAATGCCAAATTCCAGCCAGACCCATATGATAGAAAGTCTACATCTGGATATATTTTCACGATAGGATCGTGTGTTGTTTCCTGAGTGTCAGCAAACAGGGGTCCTAAGTTGCAAATTAATAGTCCACAACCCAAATCGAGTGCATTGCCGTAAGTGAGGCTGCTTTATGAATGAAGGTGTTCATTCATGAATTTGGAATTCAGCACATCACCCATTCCATTGTTGTATGACAACACTGGACCTACGGGAGGATGATAGTAAGAGGTAGCATCAGCGGAGAATGTGGTACACCCATTGACTAAGCCACTGACACAGAAAGTGTTTGAGAAATACGTGGAAAGCATGGGACTCCGGTTAGTACCTAATTGGACCTAAGTGCAAGTGGGAGCTGTTAGACCGTTTTGTATGCCTTTAGCTTCAATCAAAATTGATGTAATTTATGAGTTTATTGTAAATGAATAAAAGTGCATATTTGATTCATGTTCCCTTGGTATGTTTCTGTGTAATACCCTTAAACTAGACACTTATTGAAACTTGTGTTAGTTTAGAATGTTCACAGCCAGTGGGTTGGTCTGGGGAGACCTATCCTGACAAGGCTGACACTGTGGTGCCATCAAGTCGGTTGAGGTGGCTTGTCTCAGCTACTGGGGTGAGACCCTAGGCACATACAGTGTGGGATTAATTGAATCTTTGACTGGACTAGATTTCCAGTATTGCCCTGGACCTTGGAGATTGATGGGAAAAACTGGAAAGTTACACCCGACCCCTAGACTCGATTATGATACTGCACTAGGTGTCAGATTGGGGTGTCTTTAATGTACCAATCAGTGAGATCCTTAGCGTGGGGCAAAACCTAGGTATGTTGGGACAATCCGAGAATTCATCTGAGTGGGTGATCATAGTGACAGGATCAGCCCCTTTGTTGGACAAAGGTAATGATCGGGGATGCGCTCTCACTGTTGGAAACCAAGACTGCCGGTAGCCGATTTCAACCATTGAGATTTGTTTTGCAAAGTATATTTTATATGAGATATAAAAGAATATATATTATGGTTTCTAAAATGTTTGCAAAAAGGTTTTAATTCCCGGGATCCATATAAGTGGAGAGTGCAACACTGTTCCTTGCAGCCGAGGGAGAGGTCCTCTCTTGTCGGGCAGTGTATGATCATTAAGGGCTAAGAGGTTAAGTGTAAGACCATTGAGGAGAATTCCTGATGGGCTAATCTTTCATCTGCCCATAGTCATTGGGTGTTACAAGGTGGCTTGGCCCAGAGACTACTTAGGGTAAGTGTTGGGCCCATAGAGCCCATTCGATGGGTTTCAGGGGGTGCACTGTCTTTAACAGTGTATTCGACCAGACCTTGTAAGAAAGGCTGGGCCAAACTCATGTGGCTGATGTGTAGATCAATGCTTGGGTCCCATGCCATACAAGGAAGCCCATATGGGCAGCAGTTAGGAAGGTTAAGTGAGCACATAAGCTTGATGGGCCTAAAGCCCATTTCGAACTGGGCTATTTATTTAGTTAATTAAAGGGGCGAATTCTGAGATGGATTAGCAGATAGGATAGGGTCTTAATCCTATCCACTCAGAGAGTCTAGATCTGAAATTGATTCAGATCTAGAAACCTCCTAATGGGATTAGGATAAAGCTAATCTAATCTGCAGATAAGATAAGGGTTTTTCCTTATCACTAGAAGAGAAGGCTGATCCAAATATGATTTGGATAAGCACCTCCTAATGGGATTAGGAGCTGATCTTTTAAGTTAACAAAAGGAAGGAGGGGGCGGCAGCCTAGAGAAAAAGAGAAACCAAGAAACACATCAGATTTTCTTTAGTGCTGAAATCAAGAAGAGAGAGTTCTGCACCCTGCGAATACTCTCTTGCCGCCTCCCTGCTCTTGTCGCCCTGTTTGCCAGTTCGATCTCCAGCTGTGGGAGAAGTCAAGATTGGATCTTGACATCAGTTCTTTGAGAAAGGATTGAAAAGGAAGCTGTGCTCACGTACCATTCTACTGATTCTTGCAAAGGACAGAGTTCTTGGGGAAGAACACTATTGATTCTGCTCCATCCTGCCCTACGCCATCTTCAGTGGGAGCAGTTTTTGGATCCTTCCTTGGGCGTGAACACCTTCTTTGGGAGAGATTTCTTCTCCGTATTAGGTATTATTCTCTTTCCTTTTGGTTCAGTTTAAGGTTCAAGATTTATCCTTGAAAATATGATTTTCTAAATAGGGAATGTGATTCCCAGTTGAAGGGAGTGGAAAATTTTTGAAATTTGCCCCTTATTCTGCAATCTTTGGGCATCCATGGGATGGATCTCTCATCCTTTCAGAACCAGCAGGGTGCGTCCTACACATTGGATTCTTTGCAAGAATCCTCTGGAAAGCTTGAACACCGAATCTTTTTGGTCTTTCTTGCAAGACTGTTGTCAATAATTGATTTCTTGACTTCCAATTGCTGCAAAGATCCAATCTTGCAACAGGAAATGGCGGCTGCTGGAGGAGGAGAAATCCAGGGACGAAGAGAGCTGAGTTGTGTCTCTTCTCTTTGGAGTCTGTGAGAGATCAAAACTCAATTCGCAGGAGGTATCTCTTGCATACAAACCCTAGTTTGAAATCTGATATTTCTATTAGGGTTTCTCCTCTTTCTTCTCGATTAAGAAACCTCCTAATTTTGGGAGTTATCTCAATCCAATTCAGTATTTGGATAGGGGATAATCTTAATCCTATCTGCAGATTAAGTTAGCTGACTCCTGATCTTATCAGGAGGTTACCAGATTCAAATCAAATTTGAATTTGGCCTCTTAGAGTAGATAAGGTTAACGACCCAATCCTTTTACTAACATTAATCTCAGATTCGTCCCATGAATAGGTGATTATATCAGCCTAGATCGAGATGGGCTTTTGGCCCATTAAGTGTTTAGTGTTCAACTAGTTTCCAATCTGCTACCCAGTTGGGCTTCCTTGTATTGCATGGGACCCAAGCATTGATCTACACACCAGCCACATGGGTTCGGCCCAGCCTTTATTACAAGGCCCAACCGAATTCACTGAAAAATTCAGTGACCCCCTTGAGCCCATCATATGGACCCTATGGGCCAACACTTACATTAAGTGGTCCTTGGGACAAACCATCTTATAAAAACCCAGGGACTGTGGGCAGGTGCAAGATTAGCCCATCAGGTATTATCCTAAGTGGTCATACACTTAACCTCTCAGCCCTTAATGATCAAGCACTGCCCCACAAGAGAAGACCTCTCCCTCGGCTGCAAGGAACAGTGCCGCACTCTCTACTCACATGGATCCCGGGAATTAAAACCTTTTGTAAATCTTTTGAAACCTTACATACACATATATATATATATATATATATTTATATATATATTAATTTTGCAAAACAAAATTCCAACGATTGAAATCAACTGCCGGAAGTTCGGTTTCCTTCAAAGAGAGTGCATTCTCGATCATTACCATTGTCTGAAAAAAGGGCTGATCCTGTCTCTATGATCACTCACTCAGATGAATTCTCAGACTGCCCCAACATGTCCAGGTTTTGACCCAACTAAGGATCTCACTGATTGACACATCAAAGACAGCCCGATCCGACACCTAGTGATGTGTCATAATCAAGTCCAAGGGTCAGGTGTAACTTTCCAGTTTTGCCCATCTGTCTCCAAGGTCTAGGGCAATACTAGAAATCTGGTCCAGTTCAAGGGTTCAAGCAATCCCTGAAGGGATAGGAAATCCATCACATGGACGCCCAAAGACTGCGAAATAAGGGGGCGAATTTCAAAAAAAAATTCTCTCTCCCTTCAATTGGGAATCGAATTCCCTATATAGAAAATCATATTTTAAAGGATCATTCTTGAACCATAAACTGAACCAGATCTAAACCAAAAGGAGTAGGGAGAGATAATACTTGATACAGAGAAATAATACCTCTCAATTGAGGTGTTCACACCCAAGGTAGGATCCAAAATCTGCTCCCACTGAAGATGGCGCAGTGCAGGGTGGAGTAGAATCAGTAGTGTTCTTCCAAAAGAACTTGATCCTTCTCAAGAATCACCTAGACGACTTGTGAATACAACCCCCACCAATCTTTTCTCCAAATGGAGATCGAACTGCTGTAGGCTGCGGCTGCAGGAAGGAGGCAGCAAGAGAGTGTTCACAGGGTGTAAAATTCTCTCTTCTGTGATTTCAGCTCTGAAGACAAGACTATTGCTAGTGGTTGTCTGTTGTGCCTAAAGGCTGCCGCCCCCTCTTCCTTTTATAGACTTAAAGGGATCAGCTCCTAATCCCATTAGGAGTTGCTAACCCAAATCATATTTGGATTAGAAGTCCCTTTAAGATAAGGGAGAATCTTTATCTTATCTGTAGATTAGATTAGCCATCTTCTAATCTAATTAGGAAGTTTCCAGATCTAAATCTTATTTAGATCATGGACTCTCTAAGTGGATAGAGTGTGGGCCCAATCCTATTAGCTGATCTTATCTCAGAATTTGCCCCTTAAGTGACTAATCAGATTATCCCAATTCGAAATTGGCTTAAGGCCCATTTAAGGTTATGTATTCATTTAGCCTTCCAAACTGTTGCCCAGTCGGGTTTTCTTGTATGGCGTGGGACCCAAACATTGATCTACACATCAGCCACATCAGTTCAGCCCAGCCTTTGTTACAAGGCCTAGCCGAATAAACTGTTATGGACATTGCACCCCCTGAAACCCATCAGCTGGGCTCTATGGGGCCAACAATTACCCTAAGTGGTCCCTGGGCCAAGCCACCTTGTAACACCTAGGGACTGTGGGCAGATGCAAGATTAGCCCATAATGATCATACACTACCCGACAAGAGAAGACCTCTCCCTTGGCTGCAAGGAACAGTGTTGCACTTTCTCTATCATGGATCCCGGGAATTAAAACCTTTTGCAAAACATTTTGAAACCATAATGTATATATTTTTATATCTCATATAAAATATATTTTGCAAAACAAATCTAAACGATTAAAAATGGCTGCTGGCCATCTTGGTTTCCATCAGTGAGAGTGCATCCCTGATCATTACCTTTGTCCGACAAAGGGGCTGATCCTGTCACTATGATCACTCACTCAGATGAATTCTCAGACTGTCCCAAAATACCGAGGTTTTGACCCCCACTAAGGATCTCACTGATTGGTACATCAAAGACAGCCTAATCCGAGACCTAGTGCAGTATCATAATCGAGTCTAGGGTTCAGGTGTAACTTCCCAGTTTTTCCCATCAATCTCCAAGGTTTAGGGCAATACTGGAAATCTGGTCCAGTTCAAAGATTCAATTAATCCTACACTGTATGTGCCTAGGGTCTCACCCCGGTGGCTGAGACAAGCCACCCCAACCGACTTGGTGGTGCCACAGTGTCAGCCTTGTCAGGATAGGTCTCCCAGACTGACCCACTGGCTATGAACATTCTAAACTAACACGAGTCTCATTAAGTGTCTAGTTTCAGGGTATTACACAGAAACATACCAAGGGAACATGAATCAAATATGCACTTTTATTCATTTACAATAAACTCATAAAGTACATCATTTTGATTGAAGTTAAGGGCATACAAAACTGTCTAACAGCTCCCACTTGCACTTAGGTCCAATCAGGTACTAGCTGGAGTCCCATGCTTTCCACATGTTTCTCAAACACTTTCTGTGATAGTGGCTTAGTCAAGGGGTCTACCACAGTCGCCGCTAACACTACCTCTTAATGTCATTCTCCCGTAGGTCCAGTGTTGTCATATAACAATGGAATGTGTTCAGCCTGGGTTGTGGACTCTTAATTTTCAACTTAGAACCCCTATTTGCTAACATTCAGGAAACAACACACGATCCTATCGTGAAATCATATCTAGATGTAGACTTTCTATTATCTGGATTTGGCTGGAAATCGGCATCTGTATACCCTTGGATCCGTAGTGAGCTACCATCGAATACTAGACAAAACTCTTTTGTCCTTCGAAGGTACTTAAGTATGTTTTTCACAGCAGTCCAGTGCTCTTGCCTTGGGTTGGCCTGAAATCTATTTACTACACTCACTGCCTGAGCAATGTCAGGATGAGTGCACAGCATGGCATACATTATGCAACATATGGCAGAGGCAAAGGGAACGTCTTTCATGCCATCAATCTCCTCAAAAGTCTTGGGAGACATCCTTTGGGAGAGAGTGACTCCGTGCCTGAAAGGAACATTTCCTTTCTTGGAGTTTTCAATGCTGTATCTTTTGACTATTTTGTCAATGTAGGCATATTGGGATAATCCTATTATCCGCTTCGATCTATCTCTATAGAGTCGAAGACCTAGTATATAGGAGGCTTCTCCAAGATCTTTCAAGGAGAATTGCTGTGAAAGCCATACTTTCACCGTAGTCAACATTCCTACATTATTCCCAATGAGTAGAATGTCATCTACATACAAAACCAAGAAGGTAACCTTATCTCCACTGTACTTCCTGTAAACACAAGGTTCATCCGAATTCTGCTCGAAGTCAAACGATTTGACAACAGAGTCAAAATGGACGTTCCAACTTCTAGAAGCCTACTTAAGTCTATAAATGGATCTATTGATTTTGCATACCATGTTTTCCTGACCTGCAGCAATGAAGCCTTGCGGCTGCTGCATATAGTTATCTTCAGTAAGATCTCCATTCAGGAATGCAGTTTTGACATTCATCTGCCAAATCTCATAATCATGGTATGCTGCTACAGCTAGCAAGATCCTAATGGATTTAAGCATGGCCACAAGCGAAAAGGTTTTCTCATAATCGATGCCCTCTTTCTAAGTGTACACTTTCGCCACCAGACGAGCTTTGAAGGTCTCAATCCTACCATCGGGGCCCTTCTTCCTCTTGTAAATCCATTTGCAACTGATTGCTTTTACCCTGGAGGGCAGATCTACTAGAGTCCAGACTCGATTGGTCTCCATTGAGTCCATCTCTGATCTCATGGCCTCCACCCACTTTTGGGAATCTATGACCAACATAGCTTCCGCGTAAGTCACAGGATCCTCCTCGCTAGTCAAGGTTTCCACCAGGTAACTATCCTGGTCATAACCGTAATGGACTGGTGGCCTGGATACTCGAGTGGATCTTCTAGGTTGGTCACTACTTGGAACTTGTGGGACATCTCCCACTGCTCTTGAGCTCTCCTCATCAAGAACAATTTCCTGACGATGGGTGTTCAGGATGTAATCGGTCTCCAAGAATTGGGCATTTCTACTGCAGAACACTTTCTACTCACTTGGATCATAGAATAGGTAACCTAGAGAGCCTTTTGGGTAGCCTACAAATAGGCAACGACTGGTGTTGGATTCCAACTTGTCTGCAGTCGTTCTTTTAACGTGTGCTGGACAACCCCAAATCTTCAAGTGTCTAACTCTTGGTTTCTTTCCGGTCCAAAGTTCATATGGAGTGTTCGAAACCGATTTAGTTGGAACCCGATTCAGCACATAAATCGTAGTCTCAAATGCGTAACCTCAAAAGGATGTCGGTAACTCTGAGTGTATGAGAAGTGATCGGACCATATCCAATAAGGTCCTATTCCTCCTCTCTGAAACACTATTAAGTTGAGGTGTAGCAGGAGGAGCTAACTGTGATACTAAGAAGTCCCTGAATTCGTTAGAGAGATAGTCGAAACAACAGATTCATCGCATATGGGGAACTAGAGAACGGTCTCTATGTTCTACATCCTTCTCTAGAAACTAACATAACTGAAACTACGTCGGCTGAAATCCCTAAGAAGAGATCTCGTGATACAGTTAATCCCACGTGTCTGTGGCATTATCTACTTGGCCACATCGGTGTTGACCGAATCAGAAGTTTGGTAAAGGATGGTCCTTTGGATTTTCTAACTGTAGAAAATCTTCCCACTTGTGAGCCTTGCCTACAAGGCAAGATGACGAAACGGCCATTTAACGGTAAGCCTGAAAGATGTACAGGCACACTTGACCTAACACATACTGATGTATGTGGTCCCCTGAGTGTTAGGACACGAAATCAACATGTGTATTTCATCACCATCACAGATGATTTTTCATGATACGGTTACGTGTACCTAATGAGACACAAGTCTGAATCCTTTGAAAAGTTCAAAGAGTTTAGACAAGAGGTCGAGAAACAGTTAGGGTGAGAAATTAAGGCCCTTCGATCAGATCGAGGTGGCGAGTATCTCTCTGATGAATTCAGGGACTACTTAAAGGACGATGGGATAATATCACAATTAGCTCCTCCTGCTACACCACAACTTAACGGTGTTTCGGAGAGGAGGAATAAGACCTTATTAGATATGGTCCGGTCGCTTCTCATAGACTTAGAGTAACCCACATCCTTTTGGGGTTACGCATTAGAGACTGCGATTTATGTGCTGAATCGGGTTCCAACCAAATCGGTTCCGAATACTCCATATGAACTTTGGACCGGAAAGAAACCAAGTGTCAGATACTTGAAGATTTGTGGTGGTCCAGCACACGTTAAAAGAACGAGTAAAGACAAGTTGGAATCCAAGACCAGCCGTTGCCTATTTGTAGGCTACCCAAAAGGCTCCGTAGGTTACCTATTCTATGACCCAAGTGAGCAGAAAGTGTTCTGCAGTCGTAACGCGCAATTCTTGGAAACTGACTATATCCTGGACACCCATCGTCAGGAAGTTGTTCTTGATGAGGAGAGCTTAGGAGCAGTGGGAGATGTCCGACAAGTTCCAGGTAGTTACCAACCTAGAAGATCCACTCGGGTATCCAGGCCACCAGTTCGTTATGGTTATGACCAGGATAGTTACCTGGTGGAGACCTTGACTAGTGAGGAGGATCCCGTGATTTACATGGAAGCTATGTTGGACATAGATTCTGAGAAGTGGGTGTAGGCCATTAGATCAGAGATGGACTCAATGGAGACCAATCGAGTCTGGACTCTAGTAGATTGATGTGTGGCTCATTGTGACACTAGCAAGTGCACTAGCCGTTCAAGTAATAAAGTAATGAGTGAAGTATCGTTCCCACGAGGATTTAGGAAACAATTACCAATACTAAATTGAACACTTCTTATCTGATCAACAAATAAATCAAAACTCTAATGAAAGCTAAGAAATCCTAAATTAAAATCTATCTAAATCATTGGTCCAATTGCCTTCAATTCAGGTTAGAAGAGTAAGCAGTAAATGTCAATCTCAGAATTCAGCAATCTATCAATTTGGATCATTCAAATAAATCATGATTGAGCCTTGGTTTGGTGAAACCCCAAGGTCATGAACAGCCTCTCTCAAGCGCATGTTCATCCTATGCATGAGTGACGGTTCTTCTATCTCTAGCAAGAATCTAATCCCCATGCATGCATTTCTTCAAACACTTCTAAGGCATCAATTCAAATCTGAATTGATCACCAACTGAATTGTGCAAGTTATCTCTAACCTTGCATTCAATTCAGTTCTTGAATAGTAGATCTGAATTTCTAGAGTCTCTCTCAAGCACTCTAGGAATTCCAAGCTGTAGATTAATTCGCCCAATCTGAAAATTGCAGATCTAAATTCTCTTTCAAGCAATTCAGATCTTGCAATCTCAGATCTGAGAATTCAGATCTGAGTTTTGAAAGTTAGTTGGCCGAATTAATCTACAATCACGCCCTTATTCAAGAAACTTCAAATACAATGCATGACCATTTGAATGAATCAAAAAGAATTAGATTGCTGAACTGAAATTTTACAAGCTGAAATACATCAAGGAAGAATGGAAACAAGGAGAAAGAAGAAAGAACATATAACTAAGAAACTGAATTCAAATCAAAAAAGAATGAAACTACAAATGATTTATTACAGAAGATCTTTGAATCACAAACTCTCAATTCGAACTCACCCTCTTCTTCTAGCTTGCTTGTCTTGAACTTCCTTCAGCCCTTCTTCTTCTTCTTCCTTGCACCTAGCCTTCTTCTCTTCTCTTCTCTCAAGGTGGCCGAACCTCTAAGAGTGGGAGAGCCTTTCTCTCAAGCAATTGAACAACTTTCTCCCCTCCTAGAGGCCTCCTTATATAGTTTTTCAAGGGGGCTCTTGCCCCTTCTTGAAGCCTCTAGAATAGGGTGTATTACACCCCTCATGAACCTTCTAGAGTGCTCCCTCCTTCTCTTCAAGAAACTCCTAGAAGTTGCCGCCCCTAGCTCTCTTTGGGCTGCTATTTGGGCTACAACTTAGCTTGCTTTTGAGCTCATGTGGGCTACACTCTAGGCTGTTATTTGGGCTAAAAATGGGCCTTCTTTGCTGGACCGAATTCTCCTCATAGCTAGGCTTTATTTTCTTGGGTTTTCTCAAGGAATTCACTTGCTCTTTTTGGGCCGAAGTGCTCTCTCTTGCTTCCACGACCGGGCTGGACTGAAATTGGTCTTTTTGAACCTTCTTTTCTTGCCTTTTTCCTTCCTTTTCTTGGATTGATTATCCCTGAACCTATTCTTAGCATTAAGCTAAATTAAGGCAAAAATTAATAAAACCGGCATAAAAATCCATGCTAAAGTCCTCAAAAATTATAGATAAATTGTAAGTTCATCATAGATCTGCCCTCCGGGGTAAAAGCAATCGGTTGCAAATGGATTTACAAGAGGAAGAAGGGCCCCGATGGTAGGATTGAGACCTTGAAAGCTCGTCTGGTGGCGAAAGGGTACACTTAGAAAGAGGGCATCGATTATGAGGAAACCTTTTTGCTTGTGGCCATGCTTAAATCCATTAGGATCTTGCTAGCTGTAGCAGCATACCATGATTATGAGATTTGGAAGATGAATGTGAAAACTGCATTCCTGAATGGAGATCTTACTGAAGATATCTATATGCAGCAGCCGCAAGGCTTCATTGCTGCAGGTCAGGAAAACATGGTATGCAAAATCAATAGATCCATTTATGGACTTAAGCAAGCTTCTAGAAGTTGGAACGTCCATTTTTACTCTGTTGTCAAATCGTTTGACTTCGAGTAGAATTCGGATGAACCTTGTGTTTACAGGAAGTACAGTGGAGATAAGGTTACCTTCTTGGTTCTGTATGTAGATGACATTCTACTCATTGGGAATGATGTAGGTATGTTAACTACGGTGAAAGTATGGCTTTCGTAGTAATTCTCCATGAAAGATCTTGGAGAAGCCTCCTATATACTGGGTCTTCGACTCTATAGAGATGGATCGAAGCAGATAATAGGATTATCCCAATCTGCTTATATTGACAAAATAGTCAAGAGATACAGCATGGAAAACTCCAAGAAAGGAATTGTTCCTTACAGGCACGGAGTCACTCTCTCCAAGAAGATGTCTCCCAAGACTTCTGAGGAGATTGATGGCATGAAAGACGTTCCCTATGCCTCTGCCGTGGGGAGCATCATGTATGCCATGCTGTGCACTCGTCCTAACATAGCTCAGGCAGTGAGTGTAGTAAGTTGATTTCAGGCCAACCCAGGGCAGGAGCATTGGACTGCTGTGAAAACATACTTAAGTAACTCCGAAGGACAAAAGAGTTTTGTCTAGTATTCGACAGTAGCTCACTACGGATCCAAGGGTATACAGATGCCGATTTCCAGTCAGACCCAGATGATAGAAAGTCTACATCTGGATATGTTCTCATGATAGGATCGGGTGTTGTTTCCTGAGTGTCAGCAAACAGGGGTCCTAAGTTGGAAATTAATAGTCCACAACCCAAGCTGAGCGCATTGCCGTAAGTGAGGCTGCTTTATGAATGAAGGTGTTCATTCATGAATTTGGAATTCAGCACATCACCCATTCCATTGTTGTATGACAACACTGGACCTACGGAAGGATGATAGTAAGAGGTAGCATCAGCGGAGAATGTACTTGACCCATTGACAAAGCCACTATCACAGAAAGTGTTTGAGAAACACGTGGAAAGCATGGGACTTCGGCTAGTACCTGATTGGACATAAGTGCAAGTGGGAGTTGTTAGACAGTTTTGTATGCCCTAAGCTTCAATCAAAGTTGATGTACTTTATGAGTTTATTGTAAATGAATAAGAGTGCATATTTGATTCATGTTCCCTTGGTATGTTTCTATGTAATACCCTTAAACTGGACACTTATTGAGACTTGTGTTAGTTTAGAATGTTCACAGCCAGTGGGTCGGTCTGGGGAGACCTATCCTGACAAGGCTGACACTGTGGTGCCACCAAGTGGGTTGGGGTGGATTGTCTCAGCTACCGGGGTGAGACCCTAGGCACATACAATGTGGGATTAATTGAATCTTTGAACTAGACCAGATTTCCAATATTGCCCTAGACCTTGGAGATTGATGGGCAAAACTGGAAAATTACACCCAACCCCTAGACTCGATTATGATACCGCAATAGGTGTCGGATCGGGGTGTCTTTGATGTAACAATCAGTGAGATCCTTAGCCGGGATCAAAAACTGGGTATGTTGGGACAATCCGAGAATTCATCTGAGTGGGTGATCATAGTGACAGGATCAGCCCCTTTGTCGGACAAAGGTAATGATTGGGGATGCGCTCTCACTGTTGGAAACCAAGATTGCCGGCAGCCGATTTCAACCGTTGAGATTTGTTTTACAAAGTATATTTTATATGAGATATAAAAGTATATATAGTATGGTTTCTAAAATGTTTGCAAAAGGTTTTAATTCCCAAAATCCATATAAGTGGAGAGTGCAACACTGTTTCTTGCAGTCGAGGGAGAAGAGGTCTTCTCTTGTCGGGCAGTGTATGATCATTAAGGGCTGAGAGGTTAAGTGTAAGACCATTGAGGAAAATACCTGATGGGATAATCTTGCATTTGCGCACAGTCCCTGGGTGTTACAAGGTGGCTTGGCCCAGGGACCACTTAGGGTAAGTGTTGGGCCCATAGAGCCCATTCGATGGGTTTCTGGGGGTGCACTGTCTTTAACGGTGTATTCGACCAGACCTTGTAACAAAGGTTGGGCCGAACCCATGTGGCTGATGTGTAGATCAATGCTTGGGTCCCACGCCATACAAGGAAGCCCAACTGGGCAGCTGTTAGGAAGGTTATGTGAGCATATAAGCTTGATGGGCCTAAAGCCCATTTCGAACTAGGCTATTTATTTAGTTAATTAAAGGGGCGAATTCTGAGATGGATTAGCAGATAGGATAGGGTCTTAATCCTATCCACTCAGAGAGACCAGATCTGAATGTGATTCAGATCTAGAAACCTCCTAATGGGATTAGGATAAAGCTAATCTAATCTGCAGATAAGATAAGGGTTTATCCTTATCACTAGAAGAGAAGGCTGATCCAAATATGATTTGGATAAGCACCTCCTAATTGGATTAGGAGCTGATCTTTTAATTTAACAAAAAAAAGGAGGGGGCGGCAGCAGAGAGAAAGAGAGAGACCAAGAAACACATCAGATCTTCTTTAGTGCTGAAATCAAGAAGAGAGAATTCTGCACCCTGCGAATACTCTTGCCGCCTCCCTGCTCTTGTCGCCCTGTTTGCCAGTTGAAAGAATGGTAGGATCCATCTAATGGACGCCATAAAGGTTGCGGAATGGGTGGGCGAATTTCAAAAATTTCCTACCTTCTCTCAACTGGGAATCATATTCCCTAAATTTAGAATACAATATTCAAGGATCCTACTTGAACCATAATCAAACCAGATCTGTACCAAAAGATAAATGGGAGGAATATACATGATCCGGAGAAGCAGTATCTCCCAAAGTTGGTGTTCACGCCCAAAGAATGCTCCAAGATCCATTCCTGCTGAAGATGACACAGCTGTGAATGGAACAGAACCAGCAGGGTGCGTCCTACACACTGGATCCTTCTCAAGAATCCTCTGGAAGTACTAAACACTGAATCTTTTTCAGTCTTTCTTGCAAGACTGATGTCAAGAACAGATTTCTTGACTTTCTTTTCTGCAAAGATCTAATCTTGCAATAGCAGATGGCAGCGGCAGGAGGAGATTTCCAAAACGAAAAAGGCTGAACTGCTTTTTCTATTTTTCTGGAGAGTATGAATGAGATCCTATCTCAATTCGCAGGAGATATCCTATATCTCTTCAACATGGTTCGAAATCTCCTCCTTTCTTCTTGATTAAGAAACCTCTTTTTTAGGAGTTATCCCAATCCAAATCAGTATTTGGATAGGGGATAATCTTAATCCTTTCTGCAGATAGAGTTAGCTTACTCCTGATCTTATCAGGAGGTTACCAGATTTAAATCTAATTTGAATTTGGTCTCTAAGAGTGGATAAGGCTAAAAGCCCAATCCTTTTACTAACATTAATCTCAAATTCGCCCCATGGATGGGTGATCATATCAGCCCACCTCGAAATGGGCTTTTGGCCCATTAAGTGTTCAGTGTCTAATTACTTTCCAATCTGCTGCCCAGTTGGGCTTCTTTGTATGGCGTGGGACCCAAGCATTGATCTACACACCAGCCACATGGGTTCGGCCCAGCCTTTAAGACAAGGCCCAGCCGAATTCATTGAAAAAACTCAATGAACCCCTTGAGTCCATCATATGGACCCTATGGGCCCAACACTTACATTAAGTGGTCCCTGGGCCAAGCCATCTTATAAAAACCCAGGGACTGTGGGCAGGTGCAAGATTAGCCCATCAGGTATTATCCTCAATGGTCTTACACTTAACCTCTCAGCCCTTAATGATCAAGCACTGCCCGACAAGAGAGGACCTCTCCCTCGGCTGTGCCGCCCTCTCCTCTCACATGGATCCCGGGAATTAAAACCAATTGCAAACAATTCGAAATCGTACATATATATATAAATATATTAATTTTGCGAAACAAAATTCCAACGATTGAAATCAACTGCCGGTAGTTTGGTTTCCATCAGAGAGAGTGCATTCCCGATCATTACCCTTTGTCTGACAAAGTGGCTGATTCTGTCACTATGATCATCCACTCAGATGAATTCTCAAACTGCCCCAACATACCCAGGTTTTGATCCCCGCTAAGGATCTCACTGAGTGGCATATCAAAGGCAGCCTGATCCAACACCTAGTGAAGTGTCATAATCGAGTCTAGGGGTCATGTGTAACTTTCCAGTTTTGTCCATCTATCTCCAAGGTCCAGGGCAATACTGGAAATCTGGTCCGGTTCAAGGATTCAAGTAATCCCATACTGCATGTGCCTCGGGTCTTACCCTAATGGCTGAGACAGGCCATCCCAACACTTGGTGGCACACCAGTATCAGCCTTGGCAGGATAAATCTCCCCAGACTTATCCAACGGCTGTGAACATTTAAAACTAACATGAGTCTCTATAAATGTCCAGTTTTAGGGTTTTACATAGAATTAAACCAAACAACATGAATCAAACATGCACTTTATTTATTTCCACTAAATAACAAAAGTACATCAAATCAGATTGAAGCTAAGGGCATACAAAACTGTCTAACAGCTCCCACTTACACTTAGGTCCAATCTGGTACAAGCTGAAGTTCCATACTTTCCACGTGTTTCTCAAACACTTTCTGTGTTAGTGGCTTAGTCAATGGGTCTACCACATTATCCGCTGATGCTACCTTCTGAATCAGGACGTCCCCTCTACCAACGATCTCCCGCAGTACATGGTACTTTCTCTCGATGTGCTTCAACTTCGATGAGCCCGAGGCTCTTTATCCTAGGCGATCGCTCCATTGTTGTCACACAACAACGGGATGGGAGATGTGCTGGATGGAATCGCTCCCAATTTGTGTATGAACTTCTTCATCCACACGGCTTCCTTGGCAGCTTCACTTGCGGCAATGTACTCGGCCTCGGTTGTGGAGTCTGCAGTGGAACCCTGTTTGCTGCTTTTCCAGCAAACAGCACACGATCCTATCGTGAAAACATACCCAGATGTAGACTTTCTATCATCTGGATCCGACTGGAAATTGGCAATGGTATACCCTAGCACTTGTAGTGAACTACCATCGAATACCAGACAAAACTCTTTTGTCCTTTGAAGGTATTTGAGTATGTTCTTCACAGCAGTCCAAGGCTCCTGCCCTGGGTTTGCCTGGAATCTGCTTACCACACTCACCGCCTGAGCAATGTCAGGGCGAGTGCATAGCATGGCATACATTATGCTCCCTACGGCTGAGGCATAGGGAACGTCTCTCATGCTCTCAATCTCCTCAGAAGTCTTGGGAGACATCTTCTTGGAGAGAGTGACTCCGTGCCTGAAAGGAACGTTTCCTTTCTTGGAGTTCTCCATGCTGTACCTCTTGACAATTTTGTCAATATAAGCAGCCTGGGATAATCCAATTATCCGCTT